>NC_052502.1:45368812-45424110 GCF_016617805.1 Bactrocera tryoni
AATCATTTGTCGAAAACTTCGATATCGGACCACTATCTATAGCTTCAAGGAATATGTATGTCCTTATATGGAAGACTTTTTTATTGTACAAGGTAGCTTCACGAAATTTAGAATGAATTATTGTTTTTGTTGTTGTAGCGGCAGAATTCCGGCGAGTTTGTAGTCCTCGGCGGGATAAAAATCCGTGTCCTTTCCGGTTACCTAGATCCGACTGCTGTGGGAACGGATTATTATCTAAAGCAACGGTATAATCTCTACAAACTGTTCAGACCGGATCACTAGCATGTAGCGGCCATACAAACTTATCGACCATATGTACTCTCTTAGAACTATGATGGGGTTTGGGTTTCGATAACCTCGTTTAGTTTATTAGTTTTGTTGTAGTCGTAGAAAACATCCTTTGAAGTTTGAAGTAATGGTGCTTAGTTGGCAGTCCTTGGCCGATGGATAGAGTTTGGGTATCGATAACCTCGTATAGTTTAATGTTGTTGTGGTAACGGGTATCTAGTCCCAGTTTGGGTGATAAGGTTCAGATATGTTGTCACTAGGCCTAGAAAACGTACTGTTTCGATGTGGTCGGACCATAGGGAAAGGGGTGGCAGATGTTTAGGGATAGCTGGGCATGCAAGGTGGTTAGAGTCATGCGGGAATCGTTGAATGCTGGACATAGTATATTTGGTATGTCGGGCTCGATTCTGGATAAGTAGGCGTTTAGTATCCAGAACACGGCTGTGCAAGGGTCACTCTGGAATCTCATGGCAATTCGAGCTCTTCGTCTGCAATGTTTGGTAGTTTGACTCCAAGTACACTATTCACTGAGAGGGAGTCGGTGAAGGTGTTAATGGTTCCACTGTGATTGACGGTCAGTGTAGGTCTAAAATTTGTTGCGTTCGAAGTCTGGTCCACGTACTACCTAATGTCGTCGACTTAGGTAAGGAAATACATCTTAATGTTACGAGGAGGCTGTTGCCAACAACGTTTCATTGTATTTTCTTCATGTGCTGGCGGCTAGCGACTTGAGGATTTTGTTGCGGCTCTGTACTTTGGCAATAATTGCGGTCATATGAGGAGTGAAGGGGCACAGACTGTCGAAAATCACACGTAAAAACTTAGGATTATTGATCATCACCCGACAGAATTACCGTGCAATCATTAGCGTATGAGGTGATAGGATTTACCTCTGGTGGTAAGTCTAAGGAAGTCTCGAAATGTAGAAATTAAAAAGCAACGGGTACAGGACAACACCCTGCAGAACCCCTTTTTAATTCTTTTTCAATTTGAAATATAAGCTCGAAACAGTACGGATGATTGCCAATCGCATAGGCAGTTCTTAGTCCACCTCTTCAGCCCCGGAGGGAGTGTGGATTGTTCAATGTCCTCAAGTAACATTGTGTGATTCACTGTGTCAAAGACTTTTGACAAGTCCAACGCTACGAAGGTCGTCCTCTCACAGGAATGGTTTTTGGTTAAGGCCATGAACTATCTGGGCGTTTATGACGCTAAGAGCTGTGGTGGTGCAGTGCACTTTGCGTAAGCCATGCAGGAGGTACGTGAATGTCGGGAGTAAGAAAGTAATCTTTAGAACTGAATTTCCGGCTGAAATAGCTCACGCACTTCTTCGGGTCCGAAGAGGCTTAGACATTAAATTGAATTTCAACTCGGTCATCATGGCTCTTCGGGTTAGACAAAGCCTTGATAGTAGCCCAAAGTTTACTCGCGCCGGTGGAGAGGTGGCAAGACTCCAAATTGGGATCCTTTATTCGGACATCAAAGGAATCACCATGGCGTAAGGTGTCACGTGATTAAACTTTACGCTTTGGTAATAGCTGAAAGCTTAATACAAGCTTTATTGTAAAGGTTAAATCAGAAACTTTTCCACGATCTTATCGAGTTGTCCAAATCAAAATATGCTTAAATTACTTTAGATGTTTCTGATCTTCACTGTGATTGTTGAATGGAGGATGAGGTGGTGAACTCATTGGTCCTCTTTTACTCCAATGTTTTTCTTCAGGGCTCATGTACCAGCAGATGAGCAGATCCTTTCTGGATACTACAGAATTTCTCGAATGTTGTTGTGGGAAAACTAAATATTTTGACATTTCTCAGTTATAGCACTTTCTTTCTCCGTTATTCTGCTTCTTGTTTCATCTACGGTGCTTTCAGTGATATAACAAAGGTACCACAAGCTAGTAGAACCTCTAGTAATTGAAGGGTCGTTTCATGCAAATATTGAACAATATGAATTTCTATTATATGCTTAACTCATACCCGTACATACATATTTCTCAATTGCGGCAAGTAGATATGGTCACTTTAGATTAGCATCAAAAGGATACTATTCAAAAATTAATCAGTTATACCAACCATTAAACATATGCTGGCAATTGCTCCCCCCTCTACAATTATTTGCCTTACAAGTCCGAAATATCTGTGGGCGGGTGTGGCATGGACTATTGTTTACGCTGCAGGCATAGACCATCACTTGCAGGCACTCGTCGCCAAGAAAGACCCAATTATATAATAGCCGCAATGCCAATATCAGTCACGTCACTCCCCCAACGGCAGGCATGGTTGCGGGGAAGCAGTCATGGAAGTTGAGGCGTTTGGCTGCGAGCCATCACACACACACATTTGCATACAGATTTATCGCATTTTAAAACAAAAGCAAACAAATTGTAGATTATTTCAGCGGGCAATGCGTGTAACTGATAAGGATGAGCCGTTATGCAAACACATGCACAAAAGATGCTTACTTGAGGCCGCGCATGTGTGTGTGTGTGCATTTAAGATTCGGTTTATGTGTGTATGTTGGGTCACTGAAGCGGTTCGCAGTTCCATGCAATTGACCGTCACACATATTACAAGTGATACTCGGCGAATGAACTTTCACACGCGTTCACTCATGCATACTTATGTACATATATATAATACAGCTGTGTGCATGGAAATAGTTCTGACTGAGGGGTCATTCATTTCGAGGTTCCCTACTTTCTTTAAAGAAAAATCACCAAAACTTCCAATTCAATGGGGAATGTTTATTATCGTTCGAAAGAACATTCTTTGGCATTTATTTTCTGAGGATTACCTCATTCCAATGTAGGCCGTGGCTTCGTCTCAGAATATCTTCAGATTGCTCTTCGTCTCAAATACAACAATTTTGCTTGTTTATATTCCATTTGAGCCAGAAATGGGCCTCAGTGCTGAACAAAATTTTGACTCGAAATTGTCTGAGCTTTTTTGAACTTTTTAAAACCCCTTGGAGCAAAACGTTGTCGCTTGGGAAGGTCGAGCGGCTTCAGTTCTTGCACAAGCTTTATTTTGTGCGCTTTCAATTTAAGATGTCGGCGTAAAATGGGCCAAGTCGTTCCATACATCAGAAAACAAACAATACTGAACAAAATTAACATGGCAGCTTGACAAGAGAAAAGTAACTCTGCTTGGATCACCCGTTATTTGGACATAACATTTCTGTAAAAGTTTTTTAAAGAAAATGTATCAAAATTCGGTTGAAATAAATTTGTTGAATTTATTTTGCACAGCACTGTACATACACACGTATGAATATTTCAGTTTGCGAAATTGCGAATTGAATATGGATAATACATTGACACGCAACCGAGAAGAAAGTGAACTCAAACAAGTAATCGAATTGGAACGGAAATTGTGCAAATATGATTCTGCGCGCATTCCCACAGTGCCCAGTGAGGGAAAGCGGCAGGAGATTTCTCCTCCCCTAGCACTTACCTACGCCGTGCACACATCAAGTTTTCAGTAGCAAACTCGATACTCGCCCGTGAGGCTTCGCTGAATATTGACGACAGTATGCGTCTTGCTTGTTGTTGTTTGCAGGGAAATGGGAACTCCGTTGCAGTGCTTTAAATGTGAAAATACGCAAATCTGTTTGTTTTAGTGAGGCATTACGTTACCGGCGTTCGACTATTTACACAACTGATTAATGCGCTGATAATTGCGCTAGAAGAAATGAAATTGTCGCTGGAATTGAGTTTGTCTGTTGTAATTTTGTCAAAAGTGGTCTTCCGAACTCGGACGAGTCGGAATTAAATCAAATCTTTATAAAGGGTGTGCTAATATATTATACAGGGAAGTGGAACGCAATAAGAGGGTCAGAATTTATTTTCTACTGCTTCGAAAGTTTTTTAAAAAGAATTTTTCACCAGTAAAACATTTGCTAAATATTGATTAGTTAGTAATCGCTTGGCACCAGGACTCGACTATAAGGCATAAGAACTTTCCAACCAAGCTCCCGGATCTTCTGACGATTTACTATCGCTGTATGTGGCTTGGCGTTGGTCTGATGTAACACAATTCCTCTCCTATCAACCAAAGCTGGCTGCTACTGGGCGCTTGCTTCTTTCCGAAGGTCCAATTGTTAACAAAGCAGGTCCGAATTAAGAGTTTGGCTATAGAGAAGTAGCTCATAGTACATGATGCTCTGTAAAATCCACCAAACATAGCGAATTCTTCCTCACTCTCAATTCTGGCTTGGCCACCATATTGTCCTGGCTTGGGATATATAGGATTTAGTCTTTATCAATGAAAAACTGTAGTATATGGCGTAATTTTTCCTTTTGCTTTTACTTTTGTACATTTCTTTGTTAGGAAATCTTAACTCTAACTACGTACGAGGTCTGAGTTTGTGGCCTAGTTTTTTTCGAAGTCTACCTTTGACTTGGAAGCCAACGGAAGTAATTCTTGTAACTTTGGATAGTAATTGTACCCGCCTGCGACTTACGTTTTATCGGGTTTTCAGCCATTTTTCTTGTATAGGATCGAATGTTATGGATTCCGGGAATATGAATCTATTTTACGGGAAATATAGTCATCATAATTTTTTAAGCTATGAAAAAACTTATAGTTTCGAATTTTTGTATTTCTCGTGTCATCGGAGAGTTAAAAATACGAAGTGAAGTTCTTGTGCTGGTTTGGTACCTTAAAAATGCCGAGGAGTTAGTTTTTGTGGTATACTTGAACTACAAGTAGATATCGGTTCATTACTACACAATTTGATCATAATGTATGTACATATATGTTTTCAAAGATTGGGTTTCTAATGCATTTCCCGTTTTTTATCACATTACTTGTTAATTCGGACCTCCGATCTTTCATTCGCTCAAAAAAGCTTGATTTATTTATAGGTACTTTATAGGTTTTTTGTGGACTCTGTCATGAAAACTTTTTAAGTCGTCCCTTTTGACTAAAGCTAAGTCAATGGTACTGTTGCTTATCAGCTAGGTCTTACCATTGTGTGCTTGGAATCCCATATGGCTTTGCTGTATGCTTCGAAAGATTGCTCGAATTTGCTTTAGTGACCCTAACAGTTTCAACTTGCTACGCACGGTTCCAAACAGCGTAAAAGTGCCGAAATGCAGCGCTTGGTAGGATGAAATCAATTCCGGCACCTTTTGACTATCATGAGCATCGCTTTTACAGACCTTCTAGTTATAATTTTGCATTTGATGCATTTTTTTTTTCCTTTTTCACCAATTTACAAACCTTAGCTACTTCGTTCTTTGAATTAAGTATATAAAGCTGAATTTACCATTGCCATATTTCTACTCCGATTAGTAGACCCTGTAACCGCCATTCCACTCTTAAGAGATACATTGGTGTAATGATATGTACCTTCCTTGTATAGCGACCATTGATATATGTATGCCAATTAGCGGAGAACAAATGACAGTAACCAGTCCACCATGCAGCTGCACCCGGCAATCTAATCCATTTATACATGAATTTGTATGTCAATAATTAGGAAATTATTTGCACAAAGGATAAGCATAAGCAATTGCCGTTCGCTGCTTATGAGCCTGAAGTTGATGTCTCTATGTGCGTCACTTGCAACACAATGTATTTATTCTGCAACAGATCACCCAACCGCCGCTTTTACTGTGTGAGCACAAAAAGGGTAGCGATAATGAATATATTTCTTTGAATGTGAGTAATAAAAAATAAAATTATGTAAAAAAGTTGAAAATAGGCGGAAATACAAGTCCACTTGCCTTTGTGCTGTTTTGGGGCGCAAGCCTGCTGAAAATGCCAATCTCTTAGAAAGTCGATGGCTGGCAGGTATGCAAATGTAATTGCGAAAATTGTGCAAAATCTGATTGCATTTAGTGCATTTCGCAAGGATATGCGAAGTGCTGCGATTACATTCGGACTGTTTTTCTCTCAAGAAAAATGAGAGTCCTTGCTTATTATTCATAAGTATATTTCGTGTATTATTTGCTATTTTTGCCAGCCCGAGCAGTTTGGGTAGCGCTTGAAGAGCGTTTTTAATTGAACCCGAGCAATTAGCGTGCAATTTATTACATTTCGGTGGGTATGGGAGCCTTGTACTTGCCAGAGCAATGGTAAGCGCAGGCAGACTCCTGCCACATATGAGCTCGGTTGGTGGTTGAATTTCGTGAAATTCAATTTAATGAATTTTCTAATGCAACACAGCGCGACAAGGACAATAACAAAGCATATGTATGTTTATACCAACCTACACACACACACACCCGTCTTCTATTAGTGGCAGGCACCGCGTGAGTGGTGGATGCGCTACGCGAAGTTTCTCCAGTTGAGTGCTGTGAAGATTTTATGCTGCCGCCACGTGTTTATCCATCAAAACGCACTTTTGTAGAATTAATTTTAAATACAAGCCATCCATAGTGGCATGCAACATGGTGTGGCATGGCCTTGTCCGTCGGGTCGGTTGCTTCATTGGCAGCATTAAAGCTTTCTAAATGATTACCACTCGCCGGATGATGATGAGTGCTCAATAATGTGGGTGAAGAGCAGCTTCTCAACACACACTCACACACACATATACACGCCGCCAACACATGTGCTTGCTTGTGTATGTGTGTTAATAAATGCGCGTCCTTGTTGGGGCGTTGCTGCTATCATGCAACCGCCGTTATTTCTTTGCCCTACTCAAACTCGCATGTTTATTTATAATTGGAAAGCACGCTGCAAAGAAAGCAAAGCAATTCAGCAAAAAAAAGTGCCTTGAAAACAAAATGTTGTTCAAAAGCGCCATGCGCCGAGGGTGGTTGCATGCTACATTATTTCAAATGCGTGAGTATGTGTGTGTGTGTGTGTGTGTGTGTGATGCCTTGCTGCGTGGCCTTCTGCCCTCTAATCATTAAAATGGTTAATTGAGTGCTTAGCTCACACATTTAAATACACACACACACATACATACATACAACTCATAAACGCATAATGCGCCAAACAACTGGCCACTCATTTCAGGAGGCCGCACACCGACAACAACATTTCATTGTACTAATTATTTTAATTGAAATGTTTATTATTATATTTTATGTATAATTTGCCGCTGCTGCTTAGGTTATGGTCGCCGCTCTAACTCGGATTAATTATTAAAAGCTATTGCTTAGCGGAAATCTAATTTTACTTGAGCGATATTTTTAGTCTCTAATTCTGGATTTAGTTCTTTGTATTTGCCAACCTTGTGATATACACGAGTTCGGAGAGAGTTCTTTGACAAAGCTTCCCGAAAAATCTGGTTAGGTTAATCTGGTAGGCCAATGAGTCACGCATAGACTAGTTTTGGTCCTCTGGAATTCAGTTATCAGGTCCATGAAGAGTAGTCATGCTTGAGGATACCTGCGCTTGATTCGAATTTTAACAGATTCTGTGGCCTCACTATCGATAACTCCTCCAGTGTATCATATCGCGGGGACCCCAGACGCTTACGGCGTAGTCTTGCCAATGCGGGACAAGTGCAGAAGAGATGCTTCATTTACACATTTCCTGCAGTCTTCTCGATTTGTCAGCTCCATTCGAGTGTTAATAGGAGTTTTGTGTATTTCCGATCTACCGTTTTACACATGACTTTTGCAGTTTTGCACGCAGGTAGCTCGTTCCATCGGGTTTTGATTTTCTTTGCCATGCTTCTGCCCAGATCATCCAATAGACAATGGGCTTCCCAATTCACTATTTCATTGCCCTCGATGCCTTTGTGGCCTGGCAGACAATAGAAATGAAGTTGCTTGCTTCTGGCACGAGTTTCCACTGCTGCCCCGCTTCACAAGACACTTCTGGTCGGTATGCGATACGAGTTTACTGCCTTGATTGCTGCTTGGCTGTCCACGTAGATGTTGACTCTGGAATTGCACCTGCATTAGAGGCCAGCTCCGCGGTTTTCGCAATAGCAAAGATCTCATCTTGAAATATAGTACTGTAGTGATCCGGTAACTTAAAACGTTGCCTTATGCGTAATCCCGAAACTATAACTACCATCTGATCAAATGTGACGAGGACTGATAAAAAAATTATAAAGTAAAAATAGGCTCCTAGGCTTCTAAGCCTCGTCTCAGATGACTTTCAGTGCCTTCAGCAAATGAATTTTAATCGCTTCAATGGCAGCGTATTCGCCGAAGCGGTTCTTTCGGTTTCGAAAACAGTTACAGGGAGCCAAATCTGGGGAATACGGTGACTGTGCGATGACGCACGTTTCGTGTTTGGCTAATTCATGAAGTTTTTGTTCACAAATCCACTCGTTTATGACGAATTGCTTCACGAATACGCCTCAAAATGGCCAAGTAGTAATTCTTATTGACCGTTTGATCATGTGGAACGAATCATGGTGAGGCAAACCATGGTAATCAAGGAAAACGACGAGCATCACTGTGATTTCTGACAGATTTCAACGTGTTTCGGCTCATTTTTGGAGTGCCATTCGGTAGACGCCACATTCAAAAACCCACGTCTCTCGCCACAGTGCAATGATACAATTTGATGATTTGATGGCTTCTAGGATTCTCAGCTACGTTGTTAAGCTTTTGACACCGCTTAGGCGGTTATAGCCGAGTTTACAACAGCGCAGTAGTCGTTCTTCCTTTTCGCTGTTTGGCGTCAATTGGAGATTCCAAGTGTAGCTTGGTCCTTCTCTACCTGGTCTTTCCAACGGAGTGGAGGTCAATTTCTTCCTCCGCTTTTCGTCCATTCGGACCTCCACTCACTTCATTTTTCAAAATATTTAGGTCCTTTGGTACGCGCACTCTTCATAGCCAAGACATTAACCAAAATGTGTTGAGTCGATGCATAAGATATGTTCCTCTGCTAACTGTGAGAGATCCTTGGCTATCTCTCTGATGCCAACACGACGATTACCAAGCTATTTTTCTTTCACTTTTACGATGTTATCGTTATTAACCAAGGTGAATAGACGACTTGAACGAGTATACTTTCGATGACTTGTACCAGAATTTTGCCCAACTTATTTTGAGCTTGTGGAGTATGTTAGTGATTGGCTTTAGAATGTATATAATAAAGGTATTAGCGGGAAAACAACAAATTCTACAGAACCAGATCTAACGTAGGCATGACGGTCATTCGGTATCGATTTAGTATGACCACAGAGAGGAAAGAGTTGCTTTGTATTGCCCGCAGTCTTCTTGATACATCTATTCAAGCATTGGAACATAAATTACATTATTCTGATACAACTACAGGAGTTTCAGACGTTAGAAATGGTTAAGCTTTAGGAAAGTAATTTTTGGATGAATTGAAGCTTAATTTAAGTGAAATAGAGTAAATTTGATGTGACGGCTTGAATTCCGAAATAACTCTTAATCTTATAACATTAAACAATGCTCTTCTCCATACCAACCCATCAATACAGGAGTAAAGTGATACCGTCTTTACATCTGAATGCATGTTGGAGCAGGTCGATTTGCAGGTACCAGTTTTATACCCATAGTCCCTTAGGGAAAATTGTTCAGAAGGATCCGTAGAACATTTTCCTCTAATGCATATATGTGGTGGGAGTCAACTTCTTCTTTCAGCATCTTATCCCGTTTCTAACATTTCTTCGAATATGCATTTTTCTCCACTTGAAACAATACTCTAGATAAAAGCTAGAGCTTATTCTAACTGAATTTACTACAACATAGCAAATCCAAAACGGTAATTTCTTTGTTTGAAAAATAAAACCACCATGACGACGTCTCAAAAATAAACAAACATGATGCAGTTTCAACGTCCCAACACGTGCATATACTTACCTACCTACTTAACGCTCGACACTGCTTCCGCCTGCACCAACGCAATCTTAAAAATGTCAAAAATAAAAAATGACATTCTGTCAACCCATTCATTAGATTCATGATAGCTATTAAAGACCCTAATCATTATTGCGAAAACAGCATGGACCGCAAAGTGCGTCAACACCTTCAGCGTAACTGTTAAACAGGCCGCAAACAAAAAACCAAGCTTCCAAGGGCAGCAAAACTGCACAGTCCATACGAGAAACCGTGTGCTTCTGTTGCTATTTTTATTTAGTTTTATATTTTTCAATTTTCCAACACGAATTATTTGTGAAAAGGAAAGCACATTATGGCATCCTTTGGACATCTACCATAAAGGGGTGCACGTTAAAAAATGAGCGTTTACGCACAAATAAAGGGGTTACATAGCTGTCAAAATTTAACCGCTATTCTTCTGGCTACTCCTGTAATGTTGCAGTCTTATTGTTGTTTGGGTTTTTCGCTTTTCCTCCCCCTTTCTTTATGTCATTGTCATTTACTATTGCTTGCTAAAAACTATTAATCATTTAATTAAAAATGTGCACCCTTTACTTGTTAGACCACACCTTTTGCATTCCTACTGCTAGCGACCTACTCGTACTTCTACGTATGCTTTTGTCATAATATCCGTATCTATGTTTGTTACATACCAAAACCACAAATGCGCTGGGCTCTTCGAGATGCTGGGAGGTGTGAATGTAGTACCAATAATCTGGTTAGACTCAAAAATATTTACTAATGCAATTTCATTCCTTTTTACCTGTGGCTAAACTATTCACACCCCTAATTTCTATGGAAAATATATTGTATATAGTATATAAGTAATTTAATATGTTATACTTGTATATACTTATAACATTTCTGCTTTTATTTTTATAAAAAACATATCGACATACATATGTACATATTTGAATATCTACATATGTACTTGGTCTTCGCTCCACCTACTTGCTGGGAGGGTTGGGCGACCGCCTACAAATTAAGTGTTACACCCTCAAGCGGAGCAAGCAAATTTCGCACAGCTAACAACAACTATCAATGTGGGAGGGACAAATGTGTGACAAATTTCTTAATAAAACTTGAAACATAATCTCTCTCGTAACTTTTTTTCACTAACATTTAATTATAATAATATTTAATAATAATTTATGTTAATATTTAATTTAATTTTATGTTTTTATCTTACGTAAATTCAAGTAGTTATTATCAAAGCTATCACCTGTCAACAAAAAGTTTTTTTATACTCACCTCTGTTCACAGCAAACATAGTTTATATTTCGCGTGCATGTGCTTAGCAGTCCGCTGTTGCTGCTAACAGTCATTTTACAGCTTTTCTGTTTATGTTTATTCTGCAGAGAGCAATTGCTGTTGGTACACGTGCTACTCGTGTTTTATTTTGGTGTTCATCCGCGCGCTCACTGGAATGCATCAGCTGTTATTTATTTAGTTTTTTCTATAAACAAATCACGCTCAGCTCATAAAGAGAGGGTGGTTGGGGCTGCAGAAGTTTAGCTTCATAAGTAAATTGATGCAGCGACGGCATTTTATGAATAATTTATTTTATTTAAAAATAAATAATATTTAAAGTAAAAAAATACATTTAAATTATTTTCAAAATGTTGATGTTGGCAACATGCTGGGATTTAGATAGAGTTACTCTATCAATTTTTGAGGTGCGTGAGTTATCCGGCAAAAAGAGAGTTCTGATTATACGCGGGAGCTTTTATAATTTTTTATGCTTAAGCTATGAACTTTTAATAACAGGATAAGTCAAATCCGTTTTTTTTTAGTTTCGGTTCAACTAATTTCCGTTGATAGATTAATAAGAAGGTAACTTTTCCATTTTTCGAAGTTAACCTCTATATTGAAATACCGATAAATATACAAGGTTTGTCCGGAAAGTAATAGGACACAGTCGATTTAAAAAAAAATTATTGAACCAATCGTTACAATTACTTAAAAACTTTCAAAAGAGGAACCTCTTCTTCGTTGATGCAGTGCTGCCAGCGCGATATCCAAGTATTGAACGCGTCACGAAAGGCATTCTCCAGAATAGCCTTGACAGCTGAGGTGCATGTTGCTTGGATCACCTCTCATCGGCTTTTTCAGGCAAGGAAACAAAAAAAATCAGCATTGGTATGCCAGCCTTGGCTAGGTAGCTGTTCACAAGAAAGATGGTGTGAGTCGGGGCGTTGTCGTGGTGCCTCTTCCCGACCCCAACTGGCTCTTCGTTTGAGTCTCTTGAGGACTTCCACGTAAAACTTGGCGTTGACGGTTTGTCCAGGAGGAACAAATTCATGGTGTATGATGTCTATGATGTCAAAAAAAAAAAACAATGAGCATCGTTTTTACTTTGGATTTGATCATTTTTCCGGTCTTCATCAGCGACCTCTTCTCGGCCCTCCAAAAAAGCCTGGTGCCATCGAAATACACCACTTTTGGTTAAAGCAACATCTGGGTAAGCCTTCTCGATCATATCAAAAGTCTCTGTCACAGATTTACCGAGTTTCACACAGAATTTAATTGTGTACCTCTGCTCTAACGAACGCTGCATTTTGGGCTTGCACCACTCACAGAAACACGTTGTTTGTGCTGACTCTCCAGGAGCTCAGAGAACTAACCAGTCGCTTGTTCGTTAGCTACAGTCGCGGCGGAAGAAAAACAGTCCTATTACTTTCTGGAGAAACCCTGTACATATGTACATATATAATAAAATATGGCGCCTTTTTTGAAAAAGTTTTTCGTTAAAAATATTTTCCGAAAATGTGAAAATTGTGGACTTATGTACTTAAATTATGAACTGTATTAAATTGGGCTGTGGTACTTTCGAAATTTTTACGATTCGAGATAGTAAGTTATATTTCCCAGAATACAACCCCAAAACAGAGCGGTTATTATAGGCTTAAGGTTTTATTCAGAAGAATCACTAGTTGTACACGTAATCTTCATATTCATATACATATACATATGTATGCACTTCTTGGTAAGGTAAGGACAATATTTGGCTAGTTCTTCATATTATACAAAAATTCTCAATCATGAAGCTTGCTTTATCTGTCAGTATTGACATATGTATGTATATGGATTAAAGTATATACAATATCTATGTGTGTACATATGTATGTATGTAATTAATGAGTGTTTAGTTTCATTTCCATTTGTGGAGTGTGTCTAGATGTTATAAGAAAAATAAAGCGTCTTACATATTGTTCTTTGTCCGGTAACTTAAAGATGTGGCAGTGTACGACCTGACCGCCCCTCGCGGAAAAAAATCTTAAGACCTCTCTGGTTTGTAATCTAACCTCTAGTAGAACGCTTATGGTTCCTTGTACTAACGAAATGGGAGGTACTATTTGTGGAAATTTCTATATTGAGAAAGTAAAGTCTATTGACCATCATCGACCGGAACGGAAACTCCCAAGATGATATAAAAATAGAATAAGAATAATTGGGGAAATATAAACTTTCGGAAAATGTGTCGAACCACTACCTATAACCAAGACCCACCAAAACATATAAAACTATACTTCAAAACCCCTCACTATGTATCCCCCAAAAACTTACGTGTTTTCGTATATGGTTTGGAGTGGAAGAGACTCATTATATACCTGTGCGCGTCAAGGACGACACCGTCCAATCGCGTATCAGATGCGAGTATGTCCACAAACAAAAAAGGTGCGTTTGTAAAAATAAAATCAACAAAAGCAAAAGCAAAAACATAACAAAGCTAAGGACAAAAGCAGACAAAAACCAACAAACACACTAAGCGTACCGGAATGTGCGCAAAAGCCACTATGTAACACTAGCAATAATAACAACGGGCTCCTCAAAAGCAACCCCACCGCAAAGCAGAGCACAAGCTAAGTGGAGCAACAAGCAACCGAAGGAGAGAGCGCATGTGAGCAAGTGAGCAAGCGAGCACCACATAGTAGGCGCCTGTCGGTGGTGTGATGGAGCAACAGTGGAGGAGCACTTGAACATCTCAGAAATAAACACATGAACATGCAAACATACATATGCAATGCTTTCAATGGTACAATGCGGCAGAGCACAATGAAAAAGCCGGTCTCACCGCGCTGAGCGAGAGAGCAACAAACATGGAAAGTCCCAGTTGGGCTGGCCAAACAAATCCGGCTGAGTGGCAAACAGCTCTCAGCAACATATTTGTGTGCCGTTTGCGGGAAATTTGAAAAGTGCGCAAGGCAAAGGGGTGGACCCAACGGCACAACAATAACGATAACAAAGTCAAAACAAAGGCCGCGCAGAGTCGGCAAGTCGGCAACCACCAAGCGGCTTCGCGCTCGTTTGTTTGTGGGTATGCTTGTATACAGAGCAACGATAACAACAGCAGAGACGACAAATTCTTAGCGGTAGCGACCGGGTGGGCGATTCATTTTCAATCTCTCAGATTTTTCATTCATTCGTCGAATAAACGTCGACGCAGTCGGTTCATAAAGGCGCACGATTTTCGCGTAATTCACTAAATATAAAAAAAATAGAGGAAAACAAAAATAATATTTATTTGTTTGATAGTTCAGCGAGCTCAAGTGATCTTAAGCAGCAACAAAGCGGTGCGCGAGCGATATCATTCTCGATACTAATTAGAAAGAAAAAAAAAGTGTAGAAATCAAAAAAAAAATTGTGCGGTTTTTGCGAGGCGCTAATTGCAATTTGGCAATTGCCGCTCTAATCGAGGAAACAAAATTAATTACACAAATCGCAACAACAAATCTGTAACGAATCGGTGCTTTTGGAGCGTGTAATACTACATTAAGCCGGTTTTCTAATTGTGGGATCGGTTGGTTGCGCGCTGTCCGTTATTTGTTTTGTGATTCGTGATTTGTAATTTGTGATTTTACGCCGCGAAAGTGCGTTTTCAATCAACAACAATTCTGCCAAAAGAAATACATAAAGCAACCAATTATAATTGTAGCGAGCAGCGCGCTTACATACATACATTCATACTACATTTGGGTGGATGTGTGTGTCGCTACAAAAATCAAAGTTAATTAAAATTGAATTGTGGCATCGGCAGAAAATCTACAACAACAACACAAATACAGTGGCAATAGTAGCATAGCAGTGGTAACAGCACTGGCACTAGCACAAAAGCGAAAGAGCGCAAATTAAAAGCAAATAACGAATAATTGAGAAATCACAGTTGCGACTACGCGTTAATTAAATAACAACAACATTGTATCTTATTGGTACATATGTACATACACATGTGTGTTTGAGAAAAACCACCCAACAACAAGCATTGTGAAGAAAATAGCAAAGCAGACAATCTCTGTTTTTGTGTGAAAAATTAACACATCACTCAGTGTGCAGAAGTGCGAATACGAGTAAATATAATTATAGAAAATAATATTAACAGTAACGTGCGAGAAGTGTGAAATAAGTGCATGCAACGTTAGTTGTTTAGAAAAAGCAGGTAAAGCATTGTTGTGAAAGTGCATGAATTTTCAGCAAAAGACAGTTTGATACAAGCGTTTAAAGTAAAAAGTAAAGTAAATAAAAAACAAAAATTATTTTTATAAAATAAAAGTAAAATATGGTATATAAAAATATAAATAAAGTAAAAACCAAAAACGAAAAAAATTAAAAAAATTTAAAAAAAAATAAAATATAGTATATAAAAATATAAATAAAGTAAATTATTATATTTACAATAAACAAAAATAGAAGCGTAGGCCAAAATAAACCATTATAAACCACAATATGAGGAAAAAGTAAATAAAATAAGAGATAAAAATAATTTTTATTAAATATAAATAAAAAATGGCAAATAAAAATATAAATAAAGTAAAATATTTCCATTAAAAATAAACAAGAGTAAAAGCTTAGGCCCAAATAAATAAGAAATAAACCATTATAAACCACAATATGAGGAAAAAGTAAATGAAATAGATAACAAACATAATGCGCATACATACATACATATGTACATATGTGTAGTATAATAATAAAATTAAATGTGGTATCTAATAATATAAATTAAATACTTACATATATTCAAACAAATAAAAACCGATTTTTATAAAACAAAAAATAAACATTATTAAAGTCCAGTGGATATATGTAAGATGTGAAATAATAGTTTTTTTGTTGTTTAAAAAGCTTAAAATCTGGTCTTTTTTGAAATCCACAATTCAAACATAACTATGCATAATTTTATAAAAAACATTCCAGGTAATAAAGATTGAGTAATAATTAATTAAATAAAATAAAAGCTGATGATAACATCAATTAATGGCAAGCACGTTGTAAATTAAATAATAAAGTACATATTTAAGGGTTTCACATTGTCTCCTAAAGTTATAAGTTATAACGATCCGAATACATAAGTTGTATTTGCGTAAACTTATTTTAGTATGCAATCCAACAACAATTTTCTTAAACTAGTATAAAAATTTAGGATTTTATGATTTTACGATGCTTTTTGACACGTTGTGAGTACCCCAATTAAGTGCTTTATTATTGATAAAAAATGTCATATAAAATATGAGCAATACAAAAAATACAATAAAAAGGGCTGAGTCGCCTTAGCCATACCCGTCTGTCTGTATATACGCTAGTTTCCCAATTTTTTATAAATCGATCTGAAATTTTGTAAAAGTCTAAGATGCTGCTCGGTTGCCGTAACCTCCGATATCGGGCCACTATAGCTGCCATTCAAAATAAATAATCCAAATCTAGTATGTAAAACTTTTGTATATGATAAGATAGGCAACTGAAAAGTCTTCAAAGAAATTGTTGAGATCAGATCTCCATGCCATTTATGTACATACATACGTATGTTGCTACTTGATTTGCTCGATTTGCTTGATAGCTGTCAAATAAGACCCTACTTTATACCCCATTTACATAAATATATTATAAAAAATTAAAAAAAAATTAAATAAAATAAACTAAAAAATAAAATATATAAATTAAAAAAAATATAAAACAAATTAAAAAATATTATGGAAATAAAAAAAACATCAAATAAAAAATTATATAAAAACAAAATCAACAAGTAAAATGTAAATCAACAAATAATGAACAAATTTTGTGTAATAGCTGCAGTAAACACTTGATTATTTAAACACCTCCAATATTTAGTGGAAAAACTTCAAAGGCTTGTGTTTTCAATAAGTAAATATAATTTTTTGTGATTTTTTTGTTTATTAAAATTTGATAATTCTTGCTCAAATAAAATTATTTTATAAAATGAAGAAGTGTTTATTTTTATTAATTAATGAGTGTTACAAATGAAAATTGTGAAATAAATTATTTTGAAATAATTTTTTTTTTTATTTTTTTTTTGTTTTTTTTTTTTGTTTTTTAAACAGATTCTAAATATATTGAAATTTAAAAAAAAAATTCTTACAAAATTTAATAAAGAAAAAAGGAAAAAAATCTTATAATAATATTTATTTTGCTTGTGTGTGGAAAAAATTAGTTCACCTAATCGAGCGTTTACTGCAACTTGTATACAATACATTTAAAACCACTAAAATTATTACCAAAAACAAAAACAATTAAAATTTAATTATAGATGCTATACAAATTATAACAACAAATTGTCAAGTGAAGCTAAATGAAAAAAAAAAAAAAATAATTTAATAAAAAAATACTACTACTAATAACCGTAAAAAAATAAAGCGCAAAATACTTAAAACTTGTATCAAACTGTCAACTGACAACAAGTGTCAGCAACACATTACAATTTCAACAACTTCATTAACAAACTGTCGGCGGCAAAAGTATTAAGAAAAACAGCAAAACAACAATAACAACAAACAGCGACGCATATTATGTCCAACAACAACAACAAGCGTGTGAAATGTGATCAGACTGTTAAGAGACGTGACGCTGCGATCGCAATCAGCACAGCTCGGCGACGCGGACACTATCAGCAACATCGCCTAAACCAACAGCAACAATGCACATTATAAACAGTAGTGACAATGACAGTAGCAGTAACGGGCATTACGGACACGTAACAAAAACAACAAGCGCTTGACAGACACTTTGTTTAGAAAAGGTGAATAACAGACTGGTCAACTGACTAACTGACTAACTGGCTGACTGACAGAGTGACGTGACGACAGAGTGACTGCTTGACAAGTGGTGTCAGCCGTGCGACACGTGAGCACATTGGGGAGAGAGGAAGCCACTTACGAGTAGGTAAAAACCGTTAATGCGCGTTGACAGCAACAAATGTGTCTGCAACAATCACTGGACGACGACCACGACCGTAAGTGTGACCGAAAGCGCTTACCGGCTAAGCAAAGGCAACTCTGTTGTTTAAGCAGCCAGCGCAGTCTATTTGTCTGTCTTGGGTTAGAAAAAGTGCGTCTATTAAATAACAATGAAAAACTGTTTTTTGTTTGCTTTTTTTTCTTCGTGTGTTCGCAAATAGCACGTCAGGCGCTTGTCATTTGTTTATAAACGTATTTAGCGCCTCTACAAAAAACACTAAGCTATTTTCATATGGTTGTTGTTTTCATTCATATGGCATGTGTGCGTACTCATGTTGTTGCTATTGTTGTTATGTTTTGTATTTTGCGCTGACAAGTGACGTGTTTTACCACTTTGCTTGAATTGTTTGGCCATTAGATTGTTGCTCATTTCGCTTGGCCGCCTGCTTGCCGACTTTTCCGGTTGGCCAACTGGCTAGCTAGCTGGCTGTCTGTCTCCCTACGTATTGGCTGATTGCTTTAGTGGGCAAAGCACGCGCTGAAAATTTGTCAAGTATATGCCATACTCACGCACCCATATCGGCTCAGCGACGACGCCTTGAAGTGTCAACAACACAATCACAACGGTACTTGTTGTGCGTTGGTTGTCACAGCGCCATCGCCAAGCCGAACGCCGTTGCGCCACCAGCTCAATGTTTGTTGATCTTTGGCGGTCACTTTGGCGTCTAAATAATAAATATTCTTGTTGGTTTTGCTCCTAAAGGGATTTGCAAGAGCATCAGCAATAGACGGCAGGAAAACTTGAAAGCGTTTAAGTGATAAATTTCCAAGAAAATACTTAAGTAGTCTGTCTGCGTACATATGTATGTATTATATTCAACTTGGAATATTTTTTAAAGCTAAAAAATGCGAAAATTATTTTAATGCCTCACTAATGCTTTGTATAATAAAAACCGTAATAAATAAGACAGCGCTGCAGAAGATCGCGCATTATGTTAGCAGCCTTAAGCTATGAACGCAGTGAATACTGTTCGTTTTGCAATAAAAAGTGTGGACTTACAAAAAAATTGCTCAGAACGCGGAATATGCAAGAAAAATGACAATGGGTGTTGCTTTAGTCAATATAAATTTTATGTAAGGGTGATCCATTTCGAGGTTCCTTACTTTTTTAAAGAAAAAACACAGAAATTTGGCGGCATATTAACATTCGAAATAACATTCTTTGGCATTTATTTTTTGAAGATTATCTCTTTCAAATTTTGGCCTCGGCTACGTCTCAGATGGTTTATCCGATCAGTCCAGTTTTCGATGACTCGTTCGAGCATTTCGACTGGTAACTGGCGAATGACACGCGTGATTTTAGACTCTACATATGTATATATCCCTATAGTAAAAAGTTAACGGTGTGATATCACACGATCTTGTTGGCCAATCGACCGGCACAAAACCTGAGATTATGTGCTTATCGAAGTGTTCTCTCAATAAATTCATTGATTGATGCGATGTATGGAAAGTGGCGCTGTCTTGAAACCAAATGTCGCAGAGATAATGAGCTTCAAATTCAAGGCATCAAATAGTCGGTTATCATGACGCGATAACGGTCCCTTTTGACGGCATAATTTCTGAAGAAATATGGACCGATGATTCCACCGACCTTCAAACCACACCAAACCGTTGTTTTTCCTGAATGAAATGACAGGTCTTGAATCTCTTCAACCTGCTTTTCGTTACAAATGCGGCAATTTTGCTTGTTTACATAACCATTGAGCCAGAAATGGGCCTCATCGCTCAATAAAATTTTTCTCGGAAACGTTGGATCTTCCTGGAACTTTTCAACAGCCCATAGAGCGAAGCGATGTCGCTTGGAAAGGTCGAGCGGCTTCAGTTCTTGCACAAGCTGTATTTTGTACGCTTTCAATTTAAGATCTCGACGAAAAATGCGCCATTTTGTACCATACTTCAGTCAGAGTTGCTTCGAACCGAATCGACTCTCCACGGACTTCGTCTACACTCTCAGATACGGCTGCTATATTTTCTAGATTGTGTGCTGGACGTGGTCTATTTAATCGAATATTATCCAATAATGGATGCTGAGTCTGAGTTGACCATAAGTTGAGCGAAGCGCGTGAGACGTATTCTTTACAGAGCGTGAATTTTCTCAATAAAGTTGAACGGTTTGTAAACGTTGTTCAGGCTTAAGCCTTTCCATGATGAAATGCCAAATAATACTGAGCAAAAATAACATGACTCACGCGTGCTCTGTCAAAAAAAAACTATTGAAAAAAGTGTCTCTGTTTGGATCACCCTTTATAGATAAATTACAGCATCTCCGACGTTTTCTTCTTTGTGTTACAAACAGTTAACCTATTCAGCGTTAATGACAATTAAAACATTGTCAATATTTGGTATGTGTCCGTGCTAATTTTCATTATCAATGACAAAAACCATAAGTATGACGAATTCAATTCTCTACCAATTTATATTGAGTTTTTTCGTCTCTATATATATTTTGTTTGTTTGATAATTATATTTTCGAAAGTTTAAATAAAAAAATCACATTTAATTTTATTTTGATGCTTTCAAGTTTATTTACTTAACAGTAAGCATTTGCTGTTTATAAATTAAATTTGTTTGTTTATTTATTATCTAATCACCTGTTTGGCCTATATTCCACCCACAGCCGCGAATTCTTTTGCATTTCGAAATATAAACAAAAATAATTGAGATATAAATACAAACATACAAACTTTCTAAGACATGTTACATGCATTTGCCAATTATTTTATAAGCAAACATAAAATGAACGCAATAAATTTTCTATTAAAGCTGCTTGGATCCATACGCTATTACTAATAGTAAAAATTTTATTTGTTTATGAGCTGCGGGTATTACTTTCGCAATTGGTAGCCGGGGGCAGCTGGCGAAACAATTGACCAACTAACAGCCTGGCCTTCGAACGATAGTTTGTTCTCGAAGTTGTTGAAAAATTAAAAAAAAAATCATTTTAATTAATTCTGTTTTAAAATTTTGACAGTCAAGGAAATTGTTCATCGAGCCAAAATTGAAACTCTGAAATAAAATACACATAAAGTGATGTTAAAGTAATACAAGAATCAAAAAACGCATATTTCAGCTACTAATCAACACACCCATTTTCTGTGGCAATAATTAGTGTTCAAAATACGCGTGAAAATTAAAAAAAATTAAAGAAACAAAATTAACAACAAACATAAAATCTGATTACAGCAATTTGCTGTGGAAAAAATAATAAAATTTAGTGCATATTTCTTGCTGTGAAATTTAGAAAAAGTCATCAAATTTGACAACAACAACAACACATAGTCAACAAGTTTCAGCAAAAAAAAATTACAAAAAAATCATCGCCAGCATATTTCGGTAAATATTTATTGTATACAGCTCGGAAAAGCGCAACCAGTCGGCATCAATATTTTCACAAAGTTTACATACATACATACATAGTTGCTTAGGCATTTGCTTTGTGTGTCGAAAATTTATTGCAGCGGAAAGGAAGGCGTGCCACGGACAAATTCGCATATGTAAGTTCTGGAAACTAATAAAGTAGAGAATGAAATAATTTAATTTTTGCAAAAAAGTTTCTGTTGAAAATTAGATCCAAAATGATATAGAAACCTTAAAAGATCTGAACGTTTTTGCCGCCAACCAAAAAACTATCTTTTATTTAAATTTTTTTTTTCAAATCAGAACCGAATTTCTAAATTCTGAACAAAAACTGTTGTATCTACTCTACTACCTAAAGCTCCATTCACTTTTATTATTATTTTATTACTATTAAATCTCTCAAAGCTTGGACTAAACTTTAAAATCCCTAAAGCTTCAATATTAATTCCTCTTCCTAAGTCGTTTTCACTTTAGTCTTAAAAAATATATTTAATCTAAATTTTTCAAAGCTTTAAGACGCCTAGAGCAAATCCAAATCCTATATTGTCGCATTTGTTTTTTATATAACAAATTCGAGCTTTAGAGTCGTTTTGAGAAATACATATGTATCTTTGCATTAATTGTTTTGATCAAGTCAATGCTTGCTTTATAAATCCCCCAAAGCTTGGACTAAACTTTAATTTTCTAAAAGCTTCAGAAAAGCTTACATGAAGCTTCAATACTTATTCCGCTTCATTAGTCGTTTTCATTTTAGACTTCAAAAGTATATTTAATTCAAATCATTGAAAGTTTTAAGGCACCTAGAATTTTGCAGTAAGAATTTTTTTCGGTTAACTCTATCAATAAGCTCTCTTTATTACTAATAAAATTAAAAAGTAAAAATGTTTAAAAAGAAGTTGTTAAGTGTCTTTTCAATTAGAAAATAAAGGCGGTCCTAAAATTAATGCAAGATTTAAAATTACCTTCATTATGTATAATGACAGCTTGGCAGCCGCAGTTCGAAATGCATCCCAACATGTCACTGGTTGGTGTAGATTTTGAACTGAAAGCATAATTGGACCAAACTCTATTTTGAAAATGAGGCGATTAAACACCATTCGATATTTTTATGGGGTTATTTAAAACCACAGGTCTATTGCAACAAGCCCACAACCATGCGAGCTTTAAAGAAGGATATTCAATGTTAATAAAAAAACACTGTTCACCGTTATAGTGTTTTCAAGCCTTCCCCCACAAGATTTTTGTTAAAATATGAAAGAGGGAATTTCTAATAATTCTCGAGCTTTGAGCTTTCACTGCTTTGTTAAGTTATAAGAACTACAAGAAAAACTCGAAAGCTCAGAGCACATGAAATTTAAATTATGTCTGTGAAAAGCTCAATTTTTTCACTTTTTAGAGCTTACATGAAGCTTCTAAGTCAAAATTTGTAGAAAACCGTGAAAACTCTTGACATAATTGCAAGGATGTTGATAAAAAATAGTATTCGCCTTTACTTACTTTAGAACTTTTCCCCACTAGCTTTTTGTCAAAATATGAAACAGTGAATTTCTAATAATTAATGCAGCTAAACTCAAGTTACGCATTCTCGAGCTTTGAGCTTTCATTGCTTTGTTAAGTTAAGAACTTTGTTAAGAACTAGAAGAAAAACTCGAAAGCTCAGAGCACATGAAATTTAAGTTATGTCTGTGAAAAGCTCTATTTTTCACTTGTTAGAGCTTACATGAAGTTTATAAGTCAAATTTCAAAAGCTTTTGACATTATTGCATTTTGGTTTTTTGTTTTGAATAATAAATATGCTAATTTTTAAAGAAGAAAGTAGCTTTGAAATATTATATTTGAGGCTATATGAAGGTTATAAAAGCTTCTCTGAAGCTTTGCAATTCACTATTTCAACTGCAAAGTTTTGCCATTGACTCCGAACGCTGTTATTAGAAAAAAATTAGAAGTGATGACTTCAAAAATTTATTCTTCCAGGTTTTCTAAAATTTTATGACTATCTTGGATTTTGAACCTGTAATCAACTTATTGGCAGTCACACACATCCCATTAGACTGCAGTCGCCCATATTTTCATGCGCTCCATAATGAAATATTTGATCGAGTGGTGGGTGTGTCTGTCGCGCGAGCATTCTACTGCATGTTCTCCGACAATAATTTACAATCAGTGACAGCTTAATAGAAACAAAAACCAAATAAAATTTAAATATCAATAATATATTAATGCTTTTAACGCAAAAATGTATTTTGTAAAATTCTTAGCCATTCGTGAACTGCTTCCACTTTTTCGCCTTGTTCTCCGTTCGCCGCGTCGACAGACCGATTTTAATCAATCTGCATTACTCAGCGACTTAATTGAATTGTTGCAGCGATAGCGCGCGCCAACTAGACCGGTGGCTAGCCATGCTAGCGACAATAATTGCTTGGCGCATAAACAGCTGCCAACATCTGAATGCACGTATGTGTGTGCGTGCATGTGTGGGTATGACAATATCGATATGCACCGGTGGCTGCTCCAGTGCAAACAGGCTGTGTAAACACAAAGGTAAACAATAAACGAATAGCAAGTGATTACCCGCCACTATGAGCCATAAAAGCCACAACTTGCCGCCACCCGCGCGCTTGCCAACTCACGGCACACACACACACTCGCCTTCACCGTTCTTGCTCCTGTTTTGCGCAGCGTCTGATCTTGGCGATTTTTCCACGATCGGCTACTTTGCTGCCTTTCCTTTTCTTACTTTTTCTATTTTCTCTGTCTTGTTGTACAAATTTTACATAAACATCCACTCTGCTTCGTGTGTGTGTGCACGAGTCGCTCACACGTTTTTTTCGCAACCATTTCGCACACCGCCGACTTCGACTTCGCTGTTGCATGCAAAATATGTAGGCAGCCACAGCGCTGCATTTGTATGCATGTATGCTGTGTATGTGCGTGTGTGTCTGTCAAGCGCTGTGCAACAGTGTGTTTGCTCGGCCAGCGGCAACAATAATTGCCAATTAATGTTTTTCTTTAGCTAAAATTTCCGCTTTCTGCCAAACAGCGTCCCCCTTCGGCGCGCATTCGTCGCCATTTCGAGTGCGCCACGCACCACCGGCAATTACTCACCAAGCGACAGCCGCAAACGCGATGGGCGTTGAGCGGTGTACGATGCGGACGGTGGCTGGTGGCTGGTGGCTGATGAGCATGGTGGGCGGTACGGGCAACAGCTCATACTACATACTTCACAGCGAGTCAACACAGCCAAGGAAGCTGGTACTAAATATTACCAACACCAACAACAACAATAGTAACGACGTCGGCAAGCGAACGTGAATGATTGCGGCTGTTGTTTGGCTTTGACTTGGCCTGATTGTGTGTCTGTGTGTCGGCGCTATAAGAGTGTAAGCAACAACAAAAATAATAATAACAACAACAACAACACGAAGTATGCACTACAAAATTCGCATACAATTGACCGTTTTCTTCGTTAATTGCTTCCTAAATGTGCCACCCGCACGTCGCAGCCACACTGGCGGTGTTGGCTCACAGCGTCGGTGGGGGGCCAAGTGCCCGACAGCGGCACTAAAGTGGTTGCAGTGCTGTTGCATTTTTCAGTTGCAGTCAGCCGTCAGCAGGCTCATGTGGGTTGCTGCCGTTCCAAGGTGTCTCGCTGATTGGCGCTGTGCTCTTTCTGCCGTTTTCTTTTCTGCCGATTCTTTCTTCATTCGCGCTGTAACACATTCGTACAAAATACATATGCACGTATATGTGTGTGGGCACAAGCATGTGTTTTCTTTGCGTCAATTATTTCTTCTTCCCTCGGCTGTTTGCGGCTGGGCATTTGCTATCAATAAATTTGCGCACTAATTAAAAATAATTAATAATATTGTAAAGATTTAAATAATTGCCGGGCAATCGTTTGTGTGCCCACAGAAGTGGAAAATAATGAGCAGTGTAAACAGACTTCCCCATGCGGCCCTGATCATGAGTGCTACCATGTATGTATGTACTTATGTGTGTGTATGCCCATATAAAGAAAGACGTGAAGTATACACTGTGAAAAATGAGTAAAAAATAAAATACAGTTACATTTACTAAGTCTCGGAAGTTCCTTTGGCGAGCTTATTTTATTCACGTAACAAGTCTCCCCAGGAATAGTTCTGAAATATCCACTCTTGACTGAAAATTGAAAAAACTAAAATAAAAAAAAACAAGTCTTCCTCTACATACAAGAGGAAATTTTTATCAGTTATTCTTGTTTATATATCTACTATAAGGGTAGCCATATTGATTTTTGCAGAGATTTTTTAAACTCTTTAGAATCTTTATTAAAGATTTGGTATAAAAGATGCTTGCAAATGTTTACTCAACGCCCTTTTTCAGGAATAGCGAAATAATGTTCAGAAACTTTAAATTAGAATATACTAAAAAGCTCAAGTCTAAAGAAATGATATTTTGTCTTAGGCTTCATGCACTTTTAGAACTACTTAATTAGAACATCCTTTAATTTTTTACTTTTGTTGGGGTTTTCTCCATAAAAATAAAGGAAATTCGAAAGATCTCCATAAATCGAAATATTTGACTTCGAATTTCGGAGTTGAGCTGATTTGAAAAATTTTTAATTCACTTCAATGATGTTTAGCATTTTTCAATCAAGCGTATCTTTGAAAAAATTAAATTAAATTCGAAGTTGGCATCCAAATTCGACATATTTTTTTTTTTATATTTCTGAATTGAGCTGATTTGATGGTGTGAAACACTTTTCTGTTAAGCTTATTTTCGAGAATCTTCGAAATAGTTAATTGCAAATTCGAAGTTAGCCTCGAAATTCGACTTATTTGACTACGAATTTCGGAATTGAGTTAACGGGAACCAGCGTAATTTCCTATCAATGGTGTAAAACATTTTTCGGTCAAGCTTATCTTCGAGGCTATTCGAAACAAATAAGTGGGCCCCCAAAATCGGAATATTTGACTTCGAATTTCAGAATTGAGCTGATTTGATGGAGTAAAACACTTTTCCGTTAAGCTTATCTTCGAAGATCTTCGAAACAATTAATTTAAAATTCGAAGATAGTTTCCAAATTCGACATATTTGACTTCGAGTTTCAGAGTTTATCTAATTTGAAACATTATTATTTCGTATCAATGATGCATAGCATTTTTCGGTCAAGCGTATCTTTGATGATCTTCGAAAAAAACTTAACTTCCCATTTGACGTCTAAATTCGAAATATTTGACTTCGAATTTCGGAGTTGAGCTGATTTGAAAAATTATTATTTCATTTCAATGATGTATGACATTTTTTGATCAAGCGTATCTTCGCAAATATATAAATTTTATTTTTACATATTACTGGCCCAACAGCTTCCCTAAGGAATCAAAGTCCGATGTTCAAAAAAACACAAATTTTATATAAAAAAACTCATTAGAGGAAAACATGGTTGATGCTCATATTTTTAACTGGTTAGGAAGTTCCCAATAGGAACCTTCATACTGCAAGTAACCATAATCTTTCTAATAAGCTCATTTTGAAATTAAAAGGCAAATATCTCAATTTTGAGGGCTAACTTCGAAAAACGGAGAAATTACATTTGTAGGAGTGTTGTACAGTATGGTAGTTAAAATAAAAATAATGAAAACAAGTTGTTTTGATATTTTCTTTTGGCAATTTTTGTTCGTCAACCATCAAGTTTTTATTTTTTGGAAATTTAAATATTATTTTTCATGGCTATATAATATTTTATTTGAATTTACTTTTTCCTTTATAAGGTTAAATTTGCATATTTTTTCTTTTTATTTTGTTTACTTTGTTCTATGTTTGATTAAATGAATGAAAAATAATTCCAACAACATAAAAAATCCATTATACCATATATGTAGCTATATAATGAGTTGGACATTTCTGAATTATTGTTAAACCGCTGCTTATCGATGGAAGGCTATCGCCTTGCATATTATATTGCCTCGTGCATTCTGAGTACGAGTATTCTTTGTTATACCCTGAACAGGGTATATTAAGTTTGTCACGAAGTTTGTAACACCCAGAAGGAATCGTTGCAGACCCTATAAAGTATATATATAAATTATCAGTATGTCGAGCTGAGTCTATTTATCCATGTCCGTCTGTCCGTCTGTCTGTCTGTATACATATATACGAACTAGTCCCTCAGTTTTTAATATATCGTTTTGAAATTTTGCAAACGCCATTTTCTCTTCAAGAAGCTGCTCATTTGTCGGAACGGCCGATATCGGACCACTATAACATATAGCTGCCATACAAACTGAACGATCGGAATCAAATGCTTGTATGGAAAACTTTCACATTTGACAATATACTTAGATTCACGAAATTTGGTATATAGGTATTATTTTCTAAAGCAACAATGTAATCTCCGAAGAAATTGATCAGATCGGTTGACTATAGCATATAGCTGCCATACAAACTGAACGATCGGAATCAAGTTCTTGTATGGACAACTTTCACATTTGACAAGATATATTCACGAAATTTGGTATATATTATTTTCTAAAGCAACAATGTAATCTCCGAAGAAATTGATCAGATCGGTTGACTATAGCATATAGCTTCCATACAAACTGAACACATAGTTACTAACAGAAATGCACCTGTGAAGGGTATTTAGCTTCGGTGCAACCCAAGTTAACGTTTTTTCTTGTTTTTCCTTCAGTTTATTCGCAGTCCTATTTTTAATAATATAATAAAATTTGCAGATAATGCTTATCAAAATGCATGTATTTTTAGCATTTGTTGCTTAAAAATAAATTTTTAATTGCTTCTTGTCATTCCCCCATATTTTTAATTGAAGGTAATTTGGACATTATTATATTTTTTTTCGAACAAATTGATAAGAGCAATAAAATATGTAAATATTTAAAGAATACTGCTGATACTAATATTTTTGTAATGAAAAAACGCTGATATTTTTCTAGCATATTCTAAAAATTTCAAAAAAAAATTTGGTTCTGGCAACACCACTGACCATCATCCAAAATTTTTTTTCGAGTGTGATTTTTGTAATTTGTATATTTTTTTAAATGTAATTATAGTATTACAGAGTTGATACTTTTTACTTAATTTACATATGTATGTAGTTTAATTTTTTACTTAATTAAATAAAATTAATTTTTTTAATTATTATCGTATTTCTTTACTCCATGTCTTAAATTTATTTATAAATATAAAGGTTCCTTTTATCATTGTTTTAAAATTATATTTTGATTCATTAATTTCCTAATTTTTTAGTTTTTTAATTTTTTAATTTTTTGCTTGTTCTTAGTTTCTTTTAATTAATTTTTTCTTGATACCAAAATGTTGGTTTTCCATTTTTCAATTAATTTGTTTAAATCATTTAACTTAATTATTTTTTACATATTTTTTATTGTATTTTTTTTATAAAATTTTTTTTTTTTCTTCCGATCTTATATTTTAATTTATTATTTCTTTTTAATTAATTTATTTTTTTAATTTATTAATTTTTGTTTTTCATTTATTATTTTTATTTATTTATTATTATTTTTAATTAATTTTTTTTAAGCTTTCTGTATGATTTTATATTATTACCTTTTTCGTAATTTTTTTTGTATTATTTTCATTACATATTTCATTATGGTTTTTGTTACTATTTTTTAAACTAACTACATAATTTTTCACCGCGTACCTATTGCTCCTTTTCCAACCGCTAACCACTTACTCACGATCCATAAACACACTCACACTCATGTGTGACTAAAGAAATTTGTTGTCTACCGCCTGCTGCTGCTGCAGCTGCTCCGCCTACCGTACTCTGCTGCTCTCCTCATGAGCCAGTCCGTCGATTGATTGCGCACACATGTTGCTGCTGCTGATGCCTGCCTGCCTGCAACAACAACACAATGCATGTCTTTCTCTTCATGTCTGCAGATTCATACATACATATGGATATGCTTGTGTGTTTGTGTGCTCATGCATATATTGTTGTAATATTTTTCTTCTTAACGAGCTCATTTAAACTAAACTTAATTAACACTTAAACCAAGTTATTTCCACTAATTAACGATTTTTTCTGGAAATATTTTCTTGTAACACAACAACAGCAAAAACAAAAAGCAGCAGCAACGACGGTAGCAAGTGCAACAATGCCATGAAAATAAGTTGCTACTCACGCTACTGTTTTTTGTTGTTTTTGTTTTTTGTTGTTTTTGGTTTCTTTATTGCTTTACATATTTATATTGTATAATT
Source organism: Bactrocera tryoni (assembly GCF_016617805.1). Classification (NCBI taxonomy): domain Eukaryota; kingdom Metazoa; phylum Arthropoda; class Insecta; order Diptera; family Tephritidae; genus Bactrocera; species Bactrocera tryoni. Next base: position 45,398,697 of record NC_052502.1, read on the forward strand.
GCAGCTAAAAGCGATTGCAAGCAGGCAGGCAGCCAGCCAGCCAGCGAGCCAATCAGTGGAAGCGTGCAACAACAAGAAGCACAAGCGGCAATTGGTTTCAAATTGATGCAGCAATCTAAAATATGCAAACGAAAAAATTATGTATGTGTGTATGTGCATGCATCTGTATGTGTGTGTATGCATAATTTTTTGCTGAATAATTTGTTATTGCCTTGTATTTAGCATGAAGCATTTTCTCACGAGTTTTCGAACACAAAAAGCCAAATCCGTGTTTAATTGCTAGAATACGCTTTCAAGTCTTTTCAAGCTTGTGCTCGTTAAGTGGTTATATCTACTTGAGAATGCTAAATATATCGATTTATCGAATGTACATATGTAAATCTAAAGATATTCTCCGAAAATTTGAAGTTTACTCAGGAAAGTTTCGGGGTTTTGTGCGTTCAAATCGAAACTAAAAACGCTAAACGGGTTTATCTCGAAATTATTTTTTCAGAATGAGTAAGGAACATTTCTCCGAAACAGTTTGGCCGACTTTTTCATATGACCTTCTTAGCTATATTTCTCTGATAATGGTCAAAGGAATCAAATTTTATATTTCCAAGACCTGAATTGAAGTGGGATTGTCCGCATAGACTTTAGACCTTTCATATTCCCACAGGAAAAAGTCTAACGGTGTGATATCTCAAGTTTTTGGTGACCAATTGACTGGCCCAAAATGTGAAATTATCTGCTCACCAAAGTGTTCTCTCAATAAACCCACTGATTGATGTGATGTGTGGAAAGTGACGCCGTCTTGTTGAAACCAAATGTCGTCGAGATCACGAGCTTCAATTTCAGGCATCATATGGTCGATTGTCATGGCGCGGTAACGGTCGCCATTGACGGTTACGTTCTCATTGGCATATTTTTGAAGAAATATGGACCGATGATTGTACCAGTCCACAAAACACACCAAACCGTTGTTTCTTCTGGTTGAAATGGCAGCGCTGGAATCTCTTCAGGTTGTTTTTTATCCCAAATGCGGAAATGTTGCTTGTTTCTATACCAAATTAGACGGTAAAAGGTCTCTTCGCTAAACAAAATTTGGCTCGAAAACGTCATATCTTCTTGGAACTTTTCAATAGCTCATGCAGCGAAGCGATGTCGCTTGGGAATGTCGAACGGCTTCAGTTCTTGCACAAGTCTTTCCATGATGACTCACGCCTGAGCTGTCTGTTCTATTGAAAAAAGTCCCTCTACTTGGATCGCCCGTTAAATACAAATGTATTTTTAGTTCCAGATTTCTTCTGCGTACCTTATGATATTTTCGCTCATTCAGTTTTCTGCATATTTTTAGAAGCTTTTTTCACACAAACGCTGCTAATTATGCGCTTCCCGAGTCTTTTGAGTTGTTAAATTCACATTGTGCAACATTGTTGCAATATTGTTGCTATAATTGCTTGCACTTGCCGCTTTCATGAATTTTATTGTAATTTTTTTCTCATTTTCGCTTGCCAACACATTGACAACAACAGCAAAATGCAGATGTAGATAGCGAAGAAACAAGTCAGCAGTCAGCAACAACAGCAATAATCGTAATTTAATTGCAACTCGTATTAATTAGCATTTAAACAATAAATTAATTATGCATAAAAAATATGTTAAAAATGAGCGTGATGCGTGCATTGCCTTTGCAATATTCCCCAAAGAGGTGGCGAAAAAAGCAACAAGCTTTAAAATATTCATACATGAATTGCAGATAATGCAATTGCTGATAATAAAAGGTTATGCTGTTGCAACTGAAAGATGCAATTGTAATTGCTAACAGCTAATAAATATGGCATAATAATTTTATTTTCATTTCGTTTGTCGCTGTAAAGCGCGTGGTAGTAACGAGTAATAAATGGAGTCGCAGCAGACGACCATTCGAAACTGTTGAAAGTCAGCGAGTGAGTGGCTGCAATGCCAAGTTTGTCTTTGTTGGTGTTGTATACAGGTAGAATTTGTCACCGGGCAGTCAGATTTAGTTGAAATTCTCTGAAATATATTTAAGAGGTTACAAGGGTTTTCTCGGTAACAAACAGCCATTTTTCGATAATTTTTTTTGTCATATAAAAATTGAAATATTTAATTAGAATTTTTTATTGTTTCAAAAATAGCAAAAAAGTTTTGAAATTTTTGGAAAAAAAAAATATTTTTAACTCGGCCATTGGGAAGCCATTTCAGGAAAAAAGATTAAAGTTTTAGTGAAAATTTCACGTCAATTTTTTTACCAAAAAAATATTTCGTCCAAGTTTTTAAGAATTGTATCTCATAGACCTTTGTAAAATTTTATGGAGATAGATTGAGTATTTCTCGAGAAATATAGCCAAATGTCTTCAAAAACATAGTTTCGAGCAAAACGCGTTTAAAGACGGCGCACTTAGCCTATCTAGCCTCGAGCGCACAAGTTCTCAAGGTTGTATCTCCGAAACTATTACTCGGATCAACTTGAAAATTTAGGACAATATTATAGAGGCATTGTAGAATTGAATAAGCTAATAAAAATTTTTTTTGAAACCTGAAAACCTGTGTAATACCTTGAAATTAAACTATAAACCAAAAATAAATTATTACAATTGAGAAGAGGTATTGATGAATTGACTTGTCAAAATTTAAATTTTGCATAAAATGACGTCTTTCCATCATTACCTGACAAATAAGTCTAGGAGTATCGTATGAAAGCTTCAAATCGGTCGATCGCGCCGAGCAGAAAGTTACCTCACTGGAAACCATCGTTTGGAGTAAACTCCGTTTAAAGTTTTGGGAGCCAATAACACTAAGTCCCGGACCTATTTGTTGCTATTTATTATTTATAATATTTGCTATTTATTTTTAGAAACTATTTCACGTATTAAATACAAATTTTCGGAGAATATGCTCAAATAAATATGCATTCATATGAAAAAACAAGTTTTTGAAAATCACAGGAGAATACAACTCCTTTCTATAAAGCAAATAATGCATTTCCTGCGAGTTGGAAGCTCTGTTACTACTTTACTTCGTGCGACTTCGTGTTGTTGCTTTATTTGTGTTATTTGTCTGCTCTGTAGGCTTGTTGACACCTTTCTTAAGCCCTTTGCGCTTGCTGTTCTTCGAATGGTTGCTATTGTTGTATAATTTTGCAGTTAACTCGTGTTCTTGCCTGTTCTGCTGGTTCTTCCTTCACTTTTGCCATTTCTGTTATATGAGAACCATTTCTGTTAATATACATATGTAGGAGAGCCATTTCTGTTACTGTTCAGAAAATCTATGCTGCTAATGAGGCTTTGAACGTTCTTTTTGTTGTTATTATTTTTCTAATTGCCTATCGGCAATTTTTACTCGATTTCCTAATATCTTACTCTCATTTTTCTATTTATAAATATTTTCTCTAAAATATCTTCAACTATTTGCTAAGCAGTTTAATTCCTCTTGTTGTCTTATCAGTGGGCAAAGCTATAATTAAAAGCCTCGTCATTTCTGCAGATATTTTTAGATATACATGTATATGCTTGTATATACATATGTACGTACATATGTGCCTATGTATGCATAGTTCGGTTTCCACTTTACATCCAATTTACAACAAAGTTGTCCGCCTTCTCACATCCACAACGACCGACCAAGTCACTTTAATTTTTAGTCTTGAGTCGGCAGACTTCAAAGTGTTCGTCCTCCGCACATTACTGCTAATTGGACAGATTGCAATAGTCACACTTAAATCATTGGCTACATGAAATCAAGTCAACTACGTGTATATCTGTTTGTATGTACGGAGGCAGTTGCCGATGTCGCTGCTTGATTGAAATAACACTATTTAACAAAGCTATTAACTATTTTGAAAAAAAGAGTCTTTTTTTCCATTTTAGAGAGCTGAAAAAGTATGAACAGGTTTAACGGAAAAAATAATTAGTTATATTAATTATTCTCTCGGCATTAAATAGCACCTACGATCAGTATTGATATAGTTAAAGTGAAATTATCTCTTGTTCTCGAACAAAATTATGGCTCTTAGAGCTTTTTCATTATTTAGAATGTGAAGACCGAACTTGTGGATGTATTATAGCAGCCAATATATATAAATATGCTGGACGAAACTCTTGAATGGCAAAAATAATTGCTGAAGAAGATATTGTAATCTTCTTTTCAGTAACTCTGTAATAAAATAATTAAAAAAAATAAAATTATAATCTTCATTTTTTGTTTCTTTGTCAACTTGTCTGACGAAAGTTCGAAAATTTGGGATTTCTTCTAGCTAATTGAAGATATTGGTTTAGACGAGCAGTTTTTAGCGATCATATGGACCTTTCAAATCTCAAAGCTTTCTCCACCAACTAAAATCAGTTTCAATTTCGGAATCATTTTGAGAAGTAAATTAAAATGTGTATTTTTAAGTTAAAGTTTTTCAAAAATTTTGATAATTTTTTCAAAAAATTCCAGAAAATTGTTTTCGAAAAATTTTAAAAATTATTTTGGAGAATATTGAATTTTCTTAAAATAATAATTTTAATTTAATAAAATAAAAATATTTTTTGATTTTAGGATTTTTAAAATTTTTTTCAAAAATTTTGATAATTTTTTCAAAAAATTCCAGAAAATTGTTTTCGAAAAAATTTAGAAATTATTTTGGAGAATATTGAATTTTATTAAAATAATAATTTTAATTTAATAAAATAAAAATATTTTTTGGTTTTAGGATTTTAGAAAATTTTTTTGACAAAAAAAAAATGAATTTAATTTTTTGAAAAAAAAAAAATAAATAAATTGAATGAAATATTTAATTTTTTTAATTAAAATGCTCATTTTAAAATAAAATTTTTAAGAAAATTGTTATGACAAAATATTTTTTTAGAAAAAATTTTGGAGAATTTTGAAACTTATTAAAATAATAATTTTAAATTAATAAAATAAAAAAATTAATTTTAGCATCTTTAGATGCTTTTCGGATGAATTATTTAAGTTTCTTAAGTTGATTTTTTTTTAAACTTGAAAACAGGTTACATATATGACAAAATTAGAATTTTTTAAAATTTTTTCAAAAAATTTAATTTTAATAAAATTTTTATAAAATTTAAATTCAATAAAAAATATTTTTAAATTGTTCTTCTTTAATTAATTAAAAAATAAAAATCTAACAAAATAAAATGTTATTAAATTTAATTTTTTTGAAAAAAATATATTTTTAATTATTATTTTTTAATTTATTAAATTAAAATTATTATTTCCTTAAATTTAAATGTTGTTCAAAAAAAAAAAATTCTAAAAAATCTAATTTTTCCAAAACAACTTTTTTATTTCTAAAAATATTGAAAATCAAAATATTAAAATTATCTTTGTTGCACAATGTTTCATTGAAAACTTGACAACTGTAAACTGCTTCACACACATATACAAATGCAATCACTCGACTGCATTGCGAATTGGAATGCAAAGTGTGCAGTGATAGGCCTATGTGGCGCGCATTCGAAACCTCAAGTTGCATGCAACAATGTAATAAAATATGAGCATAGCGACTAAGTGGTAACAGCCTCCTGGCTAGACTACAGAACGGTGCGCTGCCGGTACGAACGTGCGCGACACCAAGCGAAGCTCGTCTCGTCTCGTATGGAGCACTTAACGCTCGGCAGCAGCAACAGCAGCAACTGCAAGCAGGCGGCTACAAATTGCATATACTTTTAATAAATTGCAGCACGGTGGCGCGTCGTGATGGTGTGGCAGCTGTTTTCCGTTCTTGTTGTTGTTGTTTCAATTTGATGGCTGCTGTGGATTTGCCATTGAATTGCAGCGCGAAGCTGCTTAATCTGCTTGCTTTTTGCTTTTTGCTTTTCACAATTCTCATTCACACGCTCTTTCGTTCTTTTGCTCTTATTCCGTTTTTTTTATTTTTTATTATTTCTATTTGCCTATTTCGTTTGTGCTCCTTTTTTTGAGAACGCGTCACACAATATTAATTAGCACCGACAACAACACTTACGTTACAATCGAATAGCAACAACAACAAGCTGTGAAATTATGCTATGTTGTTGCTGCAAGCGGCGACATTGGGATTCGCCCATATTTAATTGAATTAGTCATAAAAAAGACAGCAGCGAACAATGCGAATCAATGAAAAAAATTCGAGGGGATTATAAAAAAGATTTACGCAGCGCCGCAAACTGCTACAACAACAAATACACGCGGTAGTTAAGCGAGATTTACGCTACAAAGCAATAAATCGGCGTTAAAAGGGAAGAATGCTAGCTTAGGACGTGGAAGTTGGGTGCGAGAGGAGCGGGGTTGGTGGCTGATGTATAAAAAGTCATAAATATACGAGGGTTGCCGCTGCGCTTGTGTGTATCGAATAACTGGGACCGTAGCTTTATGCGCTAAAACTGCCATAAAATTGAATTTGTATTGGTATAACCATATAGATGTATGTGTGTACACGCCGCTTGGCAAATTGAAATCGAAAAGAAAACTCGTTAATTAAAAAGTTAACATACTCTCCATTGCCACGCCGGCAAAGGGTGAGTGACAGTGCCATAAAACGCCGCCCGTTTCCAGCGCCGCGCCTTTACACCTCAGCTGTCGAACGGCTCGATTGCAATACGCTTTATTAATAATTAAGAGCGTAGGCATAAATGCAAAAGAAAGACAAGAAAAACGTTAACTTTGGCTGCACCGAAGCTTTAATACCCTTCACAAATAAAAAGGGTTCCATACGAGGATTTAATTTCGAACGTTCGTTGTATGACAGCCATATGCTATAGTGGTCCTATTTGAACAATTTTATGGGTGGTTGTAAGGTTGCCTTGCAGAATAATCCGTGCCAAATTTCGTCAAGATATCTTGTCAAATAAAAAAGTTTTCCATACAAGGATTTAATTTAAATCGGCCAGTTTGTATGGCAGCTATATGCTATAGTGCTTCGATCTAAACAATTTGATCGGTGCTTGTAATGTTGCCTTGGAGAATAATCCGTACCAAATTTCGTCAAGATATCTTGTCAAATAAAAAAGTTTTCCATACAAGGATTTAATTTAAATCGGCCAGTTTGTATGGCAGCTATATGCTATAGTGCTTCGATCTAAACAATTTTATCGGTGGTTGTAAGGTTGCCTTGGAGAATGATCCGTGCCAAATTTCGTCAAGATATCTTGTCAAATAAAAAAGTTTTCCATACAAGGATTTAATTTAAATCGGCCAGTTTGTATGGCAGCTATATGCTATAGTGCTTCGATCTAAACAATTTTATCGGTGCTTGTAATGTTGCCTTGGAGAATAATCCATGCCAAATTTCGTCAAGATATCTTGTCAAATAAAAATCCTTCCATACAAGGACTTAATTTTGAGCATTCGGTTTGTATGGCAGCTACATATATGTATGTCATAGTGTACTGATATCGGTTATTCCGACAAATGAGCAGCTTCTAGGGAAGAAAAAGATGTGTGCAAAATTTGAGATCGATATCTCAAAAACTGTGAGTTTAGTTTGACATACTGACGGACAAGCCGACATCGATTCAGATCCTCGAACTGGCACAAAGAAATTCTTGGAAGTGTCGACGTATAGAATAGGATATCACTGAAGCTAGAACTCAGCTGGAAGGTATTCAATGAAGAGTCATTCTCCAGGTAGCTCTGAAAACCATACAGTTGAGAAGACTTGGACATCACTGAAACTCTCAGAAAATTATTTGAACAGGTGCTCACGAGTAGGTCAATAATTTCAACATTGTGCAGGGTATAAAAAATAAAAGTGTCCGAACAAAAATCATAACAAAAATGTGGAAAAATGTAGCGGCGGTTTGCCGGTGCGCGAAAGCACTGCCTGCCGGCGATTGTGGCAGGTACTTGTGTACTTGTGCGCCGCATATGTATGCATGTGTTGGCTGCTGGTCTTGCTGACTGGAAGGCGGACAGCGCGTAAAAGTGCGAAATGCAGCAGAGGCCACGCCAAGCTTGCGCGGACCAACTAGCCAAACAGTCAGTCCACCGGTCAAGCAACCAAACGGCTGTCCGTCCGCGCGTACGCCTAAACAGACACTCATACGTACATACTTACGTCTCCATAAAAGCCATTTATTTGAATTTATATGACGCTTTTGCTGGCGGACAGCTTAATACACACACACATCCATATGTGTTAAAGCACACCCATGCATTGCCCATGTCCGTCCACGTGTTTGGCCTGCACTGCCACCGCCGTCCAACGACAGGGGCGAAAATGAATAATGAAGTGCACGCACATTACATTTTTATTAATTATTATTAAAATTATGCCTCGTAAATGCAAGCGCGGTAACAACAACAACAACAACAGCAACGGCAGCAGCAGCAATGACATATGCTGCATCGACTCTGGTGGCTGTAAAAGGCATTGCATTTGCAATAACACATACATATACAAACAGACATTTTGTTCCTGTTTTGTTGTGTCGCCTAAGTGACTTTGGCGCACATATGCAAGCAAATGCATATGTGTGTATGTGTGTGCGTGTGCTTTGTTGCATTATGTTTCACTTGGATTCGGCATTTCGTAGTCAGCTGAATTTCGGCGTTTCGCGCTGCAGATCTTTGGCCTGCGTTCGTGAATTGTTTACCCATATATCTCCCTGTGTGTGTGCTTATGTATGTACATGTGTGTGTGTTTGTGTTCACATGCGCGCGTAATGTGTCATTTGAATGGAAATTTCGTGTATTTCCCACCTGGTGCGCTAATTTCCTTGCACTTACCGTGTTGTGTTCAACATGAAATGGAATTTTATTGCCAACAACAACAAATACAGCTATAAAGCAACGCAGTTATTTTGCTATAGTGTGGAGTTAGTCATGAAATTTCGAAAAATGTGGGTTTGCCAAGCTGAAACTTCGTAAATCTTGTGATTAATTTGTGATTTCAGAGGGTAAAGATATTTCTTGAGAAATTTTCGTCAATATTCCATTTCAGCTATATCTTATAACAGCGTTCTGTACATAGTTGAGTTTAGGAACTACAGTGGTAGTCTTATAATTAGAAACGAATTAATTTATTTTAAAAATTTAGATTGCCACATTAAAACTATAAATTGGAATCAACAAAGTAACGCATTTTATTTGAGTTTTATGTAAAAAAAAAACAAAAACATTAATTCTATTTTTAAGAAAATGAAGTAAACACAAAGAACACCAAATTCAGTTTGGTCATATAATTAGAAACGACAGTAACAACTTAAAAATATTTTTCTATAATTGAAAAAAATTGATTAAATTTTTTAGTATTTTGTTGGATACCCCTTATTTTTGACAATTGTCTAGCCCAGCCTTCGCGTCAGACTTTGGATTAATACTTGGCATGCTTGTACTGATATGCTGTTCCAACTTTGTTGAACCATTTGAAACAACTTGTCATTTTTTCGCGGTTTTTTGTCCTTAAGATCTCGTTTCACAATTTCCCATAAGTTTTCAATTGGGTTGAGATCGATACTTTGTTCAGGCCAATCCAAAACATCAATATTTTTATTCGAAAGCCAGCTTTTCACTAATCTTGAAGTGTGTTTTGGTTCATTATCGTGCTGATAAATGTAATGGACTGGCATATTATCAAAGGAATATGGTTTCATTACATTCTCCAGAATGTTTTTATGTTGATGTTGGTCCATTATCGCTTGAACACGCACAATTGGGCTAACACCACGGGAGGAAAAGGCTCCCCAAACCATAACAGATACGCCACCGTGTTTACTGTTTTCACAGTGTACCTGGGGTTCAGCGCCATGTTGGGAGGACGTCTTACATACGATTTTCCGTCGGACTGGAATAAATTGAACTTGGATTCGTCACTCCAGAGAACTCTATTACAGTATTGGGGATTTTCTTCAGCAACTTGCAAGTGATTTGATGTTTTCTAGCATATTGTTTCGCGAGGTTGCCTGTCAAAATTTGTTTATAAATATTTAATTTAATTTTTTTTATATTTATTAGATCGGAAGAGCACACTTTTTTTTATTTTTATTATTATTTTTTTTTTTTTTTTTTATTTTTTTTTTTTTTTTAAATATTTTTTATATATTTTTTTATATTTTTTATGCGTTTGGCAATTCTCGTTTTTAAAAAAACTTGGCTATTTGAATTTTTCACAAAAATTTCGAGGTTATGTGGAAAGTCTATAAACATGGTTTTTGATGGGGATGTTTAACAGAAATTTCAACGCTGACCCCTTCCTCATGAAGTTTTTGAAAGATCTGATCTTTGTGTTATAAGTCCCTTTGCCATCTCTAATTCCAATATAAGGTGTAGTTTTGGCTCTTAGCGTCCAAAATGTTTGAAATAACAGATCTCAGTTTCATAAGCGCCATCTTGGTACACTGTTCTAACGTTATATTCTGCTATCCTCTGTTACAAAAGCTCTAAAAATATATTCCACATATGTACATTTTGGCATTCCGTTTTACAGCAATGCCACTGATCTTACATACGCTTGCATGTTCGACGCAAATACCTACCAGAATATGCTTCCGAGCAGGCGCCCATTTGCTTGAAGCACTTACCGTCATTATTTATAGTCGAATAAATTTCGAACAAGCCACAACTTCGAAAGCGCTAAGGCACCGCCGCCTGCTAACTGCTAATTACGCTATAGATTTCTATGCTATTTCGCGCATTTTCGTAAAAGAAAACGAGACGCGATCGTATTACATATTTATTAGCAACATTTTACAAATATTCGATCGCCAACTCCCCATTTCCACCTCGACGACGCAGGGAGCTACCGATTTTACTGCTTTACACTTTGCCGCCGCTTCATTCTCCATCATCAAGTACAACAACAAACATTAACAACAATAAATGTGTGCATTTGCTTTGCACACACACGATAATTGGTTTGAAATTAATTTGCCAATTACACGATCTCACATTTAATTGGGGCGCACTCCTCCTTTCCAACGTTCCACAAGAGATATCCTGCTTGTATGTGTTTGTGAGTTAGCAATTTGGCGGGACGCATCAAACCGGCCTAGAATGAGTAGCAAAAGCGAAAAGTGTAGAAAATACCAAGTAACGAACCCAGAAGCAAGGCAGACAGCGAGCGGCACAACTCAAAACCCGAAAGGTGAGCAGTCTTGGAACGCGCGCGTGCGTAGACAGCAGTCCGTTTGGAATAGTGTTGTTACTGCCAACTGCTGTTGTGGTTGTTGTCACAGAAACAGCAGCAATTCGCCTCATCAGTGAGCCACCGCGCCGCAGCCACCACCGATCAGCGACACATCATTACGCGATCATCAAGCCATACGTGATCGCGATCTTCGGCGGCCAGTTCCTCCTCGACTGCCTCGAGCTGTTGGCATGCGTGAACGTACGCAGCAACTGAAGTGGTGCATCGTGATTGTTGTTGTTGTTCTTATTATTCTTATTACCGCTGGTGGTCAGCAGGCTGCATGGAGCTGCACCGCCTGCCTCGTCGTCGTCGTCTTCTGCGCCCTGGAAGGTGTCCTGTTTATTTTATTGTTACGCATAAAATTTCTGGTCGCCGTCGCCGTCGCCGCCGCCGCTTATTATACGCGCTTGTTATTGTCCTTATCGTTTGTCTGTTTGTCTGTTGTTGCTATTATAGCTTGTCGTTTGTATGTTTGTTGGCGCGCGTTTATGTGTGTTCCGTCCGTAATGCTGCGCTGATTGCATCGTTATAGAAATTTAATAATGTGGCAACATTTTGTCGCAGGCCTGTCTGTTTGCCTCATTGTTGCATTTCCACTAGAGCACACGTGTCATTTTTGTTGCACTTGTCGCGCAAATTGCTGTTGTTGTTGCCATTGTTGTTGCTGTCGTTGTTAAACGATGCAGCTTGGCTATTTGACTGGCATTTCATGCGCGTTGAATTGATGGAAATAACAAATCTTTATGGTCAAAAATTGCGGTATCAGTTACGCCCATTAAGCGACTAGCAATTATTTGAAGATTCTTCAAAGGAGACTAATTGGTATTTTGTTTGTTTCTTAGTGCTTGTGTGGCAGGCGAATTCGTTAAATTTTAGCGTGAAATATTTTAGTCTTTTGAAATAGTAGATCTCTTAGGGTTCGTTAGTGAGTACAGTTCAATTGACAATTTTGGGTTTCGATGGGTTTCGCAGTTGTTTGCTCTTTTCTAGTAAACTATTCGCTGCTTGATTCTCTCTGAGATGTTAGTCCACTTTTTGCTCTTAAATTCAGAACCGACTGTGAAAACCGTTTTTTAATAAATCAGATAACTTTTTATAAAGTATTAGGGCTCGCTCTCAATTTCTTAATCTTAAGTTTGTAGTGATTTTTGAAAAAGCAAAAGACCAATTCTTAATATATATAATAGTACACCCAATAAAGTACCATGTATCACAGTCTTCACGAATTTCACTTAACCTACATCTATAAAGAAAAGTTATTAAGAGTGACCATGCAAGTCACATTCTTGGAGGCATTAGAAAAGACTTACATATATTTCAAGGAAAGACTTGCAGGCTGGAGAAATATTCCCTCCACAATTTAAGTATGCTTTGAGCATCAGTCACTAGATCACCTCTTAGGGTTCTAAAAGAGTATGCTTCGGCATTGAAACCTTCTGTTAGTCGCCGCATCTTTTCATAGAATTTTCGAACATTATCCCTGTCGATCAGCTTGTCAGGCTCTTCATACTCACGCACTTCGGCATATCTCTTCCCTTTTCAACTCTCGGTATCTATCCCATCCCGCATATGTTGTGGTCGATCTTAACGTTGCGAGGTAGGCAGTTTGTTTTCTCTCCGCTGCGACATGGCACTCCTCGTCGTACCAGCTGTTCTTTTGCTTTTTCTGATCTGAAACCAATAGTTTCGGTTTCAGCTATACGTAAGGAGCTTGAAATGCCGTCCCACAGATCTCTTATACCGAGTTGCTGATGAGTGCTGTCAGTGAGCAGGAGTTTTTTACTGCACAGAAACGGGTTTGTATCTTGGCTGCAACAAGATAGTGGTCCAAGTCAATGTTAGAACCTCGAAGCGTACGCACGTCTAAAACACTAGATACGTGTCTTCCGTCTATCACAACATGATCGATCTGGTTGGTAGATTTACGATCCGGAAACAGCCAGGTAGCTTGGTGAACTTTCTTATGCTGAAATCTAGTACTACAGATAACCATATTTCGGGCCCCGGCTAGTGTCGATCAGCCTCAACTCATATGGAGATGAGAGTCATGTGTAGAAGTTCACGCAAGTGAGGAAAGTTCTCTGATAGCCATTCACTTGGGAGTGGCTAGAAACGATTCTCTTGCATATAGCTCAAGCGGCTCACGACTTCCGGTCTTAGACCAAGTTTAATCTGGGTAGTTAAAGAACATCCGTTTGAAGGCTACCTAGGACTACTATTTGTGATATATTTCTTAATGTTTTTGTCTTTCATTTGTTAAACAGAGGTAAATAACTTTCATAATGGCTGAACCTCTACCAAGAAGAAGAAGACAATTATTCAAAGAAGTGAAATAACTTGCTGGTTCCAAAGTGCCGAAAATTTTTTTAAGGGGCAACCCACTACTTTGTCTTTCGGGATAGCATACATTTCGTAACATGACCTAACCTAAAAATCGTCTAGAAAACAAACCCACTAACTGTCTGCTTGTTGCTGTCTTATAAAGGAACTCCCATAGAGTGGGTGGGTGACAAGAATGTCATATAAACGACAGACAGCAATCACCCGGCCAATAGTTGTAGCTACTCTTGGGCTTGACGCAGCTGCAGCTGATGAGATGTGATGCCGAAATGGCAATGCTGACGCGATTGAGCCGATTGTTTGCAGCTTATTGATGTGTTGCTGCTACCAACTTGCCGCGTGCATTGTGTTATTGCAGATTTTTGCGTGTTTCATCATTATTTTGTGATTTTTAGTTGCCGTGATAAGCCCAAAACGAGGCGAGAGGCTAAAAAAGTAAACAACAAAAAAGTAATAAGACAAAAAAGCGAAGAATTGTAGCAACATATGAGTTACTAACTAAGTAGTAGCACAAATGAAGGTGCATGCAACACTGTGAGCCGCAAGCCGCCGAGCATCAACCGGCCGGCCGCCTTTCGTGATTTTGTTGTTTTTGCCGACTTTTGCTGACTGACTTTGCATTGCTTTATTTGTGTGGTTGCCGCGCTGACTGTTCGTTGGTTGTTTGTTGGTGTCTGGTGGCTGCTTGCAAGTTTGGTTGGCGGCTTCTTCGCTCTTATGTGCCGGTTGCTTCGAGCTGAGTCGGTACTGTGCGCTGTGCTGCTGCTGCTGCCTGCAGTTTGAAGCGGCAAACAAGCAAAAAATCTGTTAATTGGGTTGAACGTACCTTTGCATTGTTATTGTATAATGAGGCGCAGCGAACGGCGCGATGCGACGAGACGCGACTACCGCCAATTGCCTGCCAAGCAGCAGCAGCAACACACCAGCAGTGGCAGTAGCAGTAGCAAAGCAATTGCGGTAGTGGCCGCAGCGGCAGTGAACAATTTTAACTAAAGCCTAAACACTTTTAGTTAAAATGCCAATTAAAATATCTTCGTTGCGCTTCCGCGCTTATGCTCTTCAACGCGCTCCTCTCCACAACTCAGCAACACAGGCAGCAGCGAAGTGCAGTTTTTTCCACTTTTTTTTAAGTTTATTTCATTGCTTTTATTTTCGTGTTAGTGGTAGTTGTTGCGGGCCACCGCAAGATCGGCTGCTGCGCAGCCGATTTTCGCGGTCGCCGTCATTTCGGTGATCGATGAGCTCTCTGCGCCGCCAGGCAAGCATACACTGCCATACATACATACATATACATACAAGTTGGCCTGTTCGTCAGTTGGCTTCTTCCTGTCTGCGGCTGGCTGTGTTGGTGCCGCTGGTCTGACAGTTTGTTGCAGTGCAAATAAATGCAGATGTCAATTAGAGCCTCATTAAAAATATCTATAAGCGCGCCTGAGCGATACCACAACCAATCAGAGGCTGGCGCAACAAGCCGGCAATGAGCTCGTGTGCCACGGCGCGGGGCGCAAGACGACGCAACACAATGCGCCGCAGTTAAAATGGTAGCAGCGCTTGGCGTAATACCTCAATTCAGTCAAACCTTGTCGCTGCGCACCGTCAAACCTCTACTTTTTGGCCCCAAAGCCAATCTAGCGCTACACACACATACACACATATATGGTATATATATATGTACATATATGGTATATTTAGCAAGTGTGGCGTTGTTCTAAAAATGTTTCGTCGTCGCCGCCAAGCCGCTGCGTGCGCATCACTTGCACTTTTTCCACATACATAATCATGTTGGCGTTTCGATTTCATCGACATTGCTCCAGCTCGTACTTATTTATGCTTTAACTAAGTTTTTCTTGTTCGTTCTGATTGTTGTTTGTCATTGTTATACCTCGTTTCGTTCTCTGCGCTGTATGATTGGCTTCGTACTCAGGCATTTATGTTTTATATTTGTTTTTGCACTTTTCGTGTTCACTTTTCATTCGCTTTTGACCGCCGCAACGCCGCTGCCAACCAAATATGTGTATGCGCGTCACATTCTTAGCCCAGCACCAGCGCACCAGCACTTATTTGTTGTTTTTGTTGCCTGCCATCCCTGCAGACAAGCATCCGTCCTTCGCGTTAGCCATCCAACATGCTACGCGGTGCCGTTCATCAGTCAGTCGTCGTTATGCATTGGCGTAGTCGTCTCGAGGTGATTTAAAAATTTTGTCACATTCATTGAGTTGAGATTTTGGAATTTTTTAATGAGCTGGCTTGCTTGCTTGCTGGCTGGTTGGCTGGCTGGCGGCCTAACTCACGCGTTCTCACTCGGGGGATTCGTGGGCTGTTCGGCTGCTGACAAGCGCGCAATACACGATCCGCCTCATTATGGCCTACGCCGCGCCACCCATTTGCCTGCGCCGCCTCCACGCCCCGCCGACAGCAGATCGCGCCACGCCGCGCCGCGCGCTTTTATTTGCTGTGTTATTAATTCGTTAAAATTCATTGGTTAAATTCTTCATTTGTGTTTATGTTTATGTAGTTGCGCGCATTTGTAGAATTCTTAATTTTTCAAGCGAAAAAAGCGCTTGACTTAATTCGTTATTTGGTTTTTTGTTTTTGGTTTTTTGAAACTTTTTGCATTTCATGTCTCCAAGCGCGATTTGCTGATTTTAATTGAAATTTTAGTGTTGATGCGTTCTCTCAGCATTTACCCTTTTAAGCATAAGCAAGCCATATAGGCGCGCACCAACGATCTGTACGCGCTCGTGCGCTCCGCTTCCCGTTACTTCTCGCCTTGCCGCATTGCCTTTTTTGCGGCTCGTTGCCAGTGCGTTTGAGCGTATAAAAAATATTTTCGTACTTGTTAAAATTCCTTGTGAACGCAGCAGAAATTATGCAAAAATGTATGCGAAACACTAAAGGTTTCCAACAAAAATAAGGAAAAAAAATGTTTTGGTCATGAGAACTTTTTGTTTCGAAAATGGTATAAAATAAAAAAAACTTTTAAAAACGTGGAATAATTTTTAAAATCGCAAATTTGGTATTAGATGCTCGTAAGCTCTCTTGTCTTCAGCGAAACTGTGAATGAAAAATCCGGAATCATTCAATGGGTGTAGTGCCCATATTCTCAATGAAGGTCAAAAGTTGTTTTCATGCGAATGAGTCCATCTCGTGAGCGCTTGGCTTCGCATTTTATTCTTGATTTTAAATGTACAGGGTATGACCCAAACATTAATACCATTTTTACTTGAGCTGAGGTATGAGATCTTGCACAACGGAGGTCTCATTGATTGGTCTTAGTGGCTTTTGATCGCTCCCAAAAGCCTTTCCGTCAGAATTGACCATGTTGTAACCGAGTTTCTGATAATATCAGACTGTATTTATTAAATTTGGACAACCGCAATGAACGGTTCGTGTCCTATCATGTTGGTAGATACTGAGGAGCGGGCGAGCTCATCACATAAGGTGCACTTGGTTACGATCTGATAGACTGTTCAGCCGTTTAATACACTCCTGCAGCAATAGCGATTTGATCTCGTATGCAGAGATCACTTTTAGTATCGCTGAGTACAAATTTACGTTCATTGCGATAGTTGCGTTGGAGGTTTATCTCTTCGCACCGACTTATAGTAAAAACCTCTGCTTGAAAAACTTCCCATAGGTTTGGAGAGTTTGGTGCGTGGTCCTGCGATTCCTCCACCAATTCCCTCCGACGTAACTGAGCCATTGGTGTATCATTTGATTGTACTATCCCTAAGCAGTAGCTCAAGAGCGGTATCGTTCCATTCAGCCTTGCTGCTGAGAGTAACCTTGATCTTCTTAGTGAAGTAAACAGTGAAGTTTGGTAATATTGTCCCAGGGAAGAAGAGTAAGTGGTATTTCGCCCCTTAAGTCCTTCATGACCATATTAGTCATCTATATCTCTCTGCCCCCAAGAGTTAGGCTCCTGAGGCCAGGCAGGAACCTGCGTCTCGTAAGAGCAACGATGATCGTCTTCGTCCTCTGCGCCATACCTTGGCTAGACCTAGTCCCTTTTGTACGATATCACAGAGAGTGCAGAGTATTACAGAGGATTCCATTGTTAGCAAAACGTGCAGTTCGTCCACGACAAGGCTCCTTAACAGGGGGGATAGCACGCTGTAGGCAGTCTCTTGTAGTGCCGAGACGAATACTAGTATCCCATAAGGTTTCAGCTGTTCGGGAGCGCTGCACACCGGAACCACCACTTTCCTTTTCTCCAGTGCTATTGCTATGCTCTTGTGAGAAGTGTTGTCAAAAGGTAACTGGTACAGAGCAACATTGGTTGATCTGCCTGCTCTGTAAGCATACTGGTTCGCATGAAAGATTGCCGTTTTCAGCGCCTTCGACCTTATATAATGGTCCACGATCTTTTTCACACTCTTTAGTAAGAAGTCTCTTAATATGACTATTTATTAGTATGTTGTTTTTGTAATGAATACATTTGGATTTGCCGTCTATTCCAACGTCTAAAGATGAAGTCCATGTTAAAGCCATTTATTAGTGTAATTGTATATTGGTATGATATTTTCGTGCATAAAAGTGCGAAAGAAATGTGCAACAAAAACGAGAAAACAGTGACAAGAAAAGATATGAAAGGAGGAGGAGTGGAAATTAAGCGGCCGCCTAGGCGAGTTTAATGCTTTTGCGCCTAATTGGCGAATACCGCCCGCGGACACAACTAACACGGAAAACATGAATAGCAACAACAACAACATTTACAATATCAACAATAATTGCAACAACAACAAGCAATTACCACTCGACTGCATTAAGCGTGTAAATTGCACTGGTGGCAGCACTGGTAGTCGCAAGCACCGCTGGTGGTGATGGCAGCTGTTGAACGCGCTTGTTGCACATTGCAAGTGGCACAAATGCATAACACACATACGCACGTACACACGCAGTGCCTTACGCCATACGCAAGCACATAAATATGAGTTTGCATGAAATTAATTACAACAACGTAAGAAATTAATTAGCGAAATACCTAAAGCCAGAGAGTCAGCGGCGTGCTGGTTGTATGGCAGCAACAACAACAACAGCAACATTACAACTGCAATTAAAACAAGTGCAATCATATCGGCACAACAATGTGTAACCAGAACGTAATTAAAAAGAAAAGTGCCCGCTAATTATGCAGGCGGCAACAAGAAAATGCTAAACAGCAGACCCAACAACGGAGCAAAAACAATTTAATTATAAGCAAAACAGCAACAGTAAGAGCAATGGGAATAACTAGGCGCATGCGTGCAGCGAGTGTAACAGAAAACGCATTGCAACTTGCGCATAGCCAGTAACACACACATATTGGTTGTTGCAATGTGTTGTTGCAGTAGAAAAAACAAAAAAAAACGTTAACTTCGAAGCTAATACCCTTCATAGGCGCTTTCCTAAAAAGTAAGAAGTCTTTATGTTGATATCGATCGGCTGGTTTATATGGCAGCTATATGCTATAGTGGTACGATCTGAACAATTTTTTCTGATATAATAGAGTTGCTTTGCACAATACTCTATCACAAATTTCATGGCGATATCTTGTCAAATAAAGCATTTTTCCATATAAGGATTTAATTTTGATCGATCTGTTTGTATGGCAGCTATATGCTATAGTGGTCCGAACTGAACAATTCCTTCGGACATTGTAATGTTGCCTTAGAGAATAATCCGTGCCAAATTTCGTAATGATATCTTGTGAAAGAAAAAAATTTTGTTTACAATGACTTCATTTTCATCGATCAGTTTGTATGGCAGCTATATGCTATAGTGGTACGATCTGGACAATTTCCTCGGAGATTATGCCGTTGCTTTGCATAATAATCCTTGCCAAATTTCGGGAAGATATCTTCTCAAATAAAAGAGTTTTCCATACAAGCACTTGAATTTGATTGATCAGTTTGTATGGCAGCTAAATGCTATAGTGTTCCGATATTGACAATTCCGGCAAATGAGCAACTTCGTGAGGGGAAAAAGACATGTACAAAATTTCAGATCGATATCTTAAAAACTGAGGGACCAGTGACCAGTTCGGAAATATACAGACGAACGGACGGACATACAGACGGACATGGCTAAATCAACTCAGCTCGTCATGTTGATCATTTATGTACACAATTTATATTATTTACGATGTTTCCTTCTGTGTGTCAAAAACTTAATACATATACCCTATTCAGGGTATAACAATCATATGAACAACAACAACAACAAAACTATTGTTGCATTTGAAAAGGGGTAATATTTCAGCGCCTACACAACAGTTGTTTTACTGTTGTTGCCGCATGTTGCACATATCATGCTGTTACCGCGACTACTGCTGCACGCTGTTGTGGCAGTTGCACATTGTATGTGTTGTTGTTGTGTGGGCATGAACGCATTAAATTAAGTTGCAAAGTTGCAAAAATGGAAATTACACAGTAAACTCATTAGAATTAATTGACTAGCCATAATGGTGGAAACAAAAAATGCAATTACAACAATAAGAGAAGTGAAAAAGTGGAAACAGCAGCATTAGAGCGTCAGCAATTCGCATTTTTAACGTATTAATTGTGGCTAAAATGCAAGCCAAGCTGCCGCCATCACCATTCACCAGTGTTGTTGTTGTTGTCAGCGTTATTACCATTGCAATAAAGTTAAAATAACAATGCAAATAAATTGCATTTGCAATGCACCCCAGTTGCATGCAACAACAACTGCAAATGCATAGAAAAAGTGTAGCAGCAATACAATTCACCAGCGCCACGCTGCATTCGCATTGCAACAATTGCTGCTGTGGCAATGGTGAATTTAGCTGACAGCCGCCACATTAGCATTAGTTGCAACTGACAAGTTCGCCGCAAATAAAACTCAAGTTAGACATTCGGAAAAATGCATACCAGCATTCACACACACACGCATACTCATACACACTTATAATCAGCCAACAATAAAGTAATAAATACAATACATATACATACATATACATAAGATTTACAAATATTTAGTTCAAAACAACTGGAAAATATTTTTCCACTTTCGTTGGATGGTGGCAATCGAAAATTATTGTTGTACAATTGTCGATAATTTGTTGTTGCATATCACTTTTAAAATATGGCCAAATCCATTATAGCGCTCCTATTTTTTACTTTTCGTAAGTTGATTCCAGTTCGAAATCCTAAATGGAAGACTTAACTCTACCAACATCAAGCGGTGATCAATCTCAGCGCTGGGAACTCTGCAGCCATTTCTTTAAAATATGATACTTTCGAGCGAATAAAAGCACGTCAAACCAATTTTACATACACTTGTTATAAGACTCGGCTAGGATGTTCTTTAGTGTCTTCAGTGATTTCTCATTTTTGTCGCGCCATTGGCTAAAGTGTTGGACAGTTTCATTCGCCTATTCATAAACCCACGCCTCGTTACCACAAATGATCCTTTTGATGAATATCTGGTTCTCATACTTGTTGGCAGTGACCTCTACTGGTTGTCATGCAAAAGATGCCGATCTTTTTAAACGTATCTAGCAATGATATACCTTATGCCCTTGGTATACCCAAAATGTGTTGAGTCGTCCATAAGAGATGTTCTTGTTGTTGTAACGGCAGAATTTTGCTGAGTTGACAGTCCTTGATCGGATAAAAAAATTTGGATCCATTCCGGTTACGTAGGCCGGACTGTCGTGGGAACGTTGAGATCCTCTGCTATTATATCTCTGACTTTCTCAATATTACCTTCATTAACAGAGCAGGATAAACGACGCAATTCACACACGAACTTAAAAAAAGGTTTACCAAACTAGAAAACTCTTTTTATGGCTTTGGTTCGAGCGCTTAGTTTAAATGCAACAGTTCGGGTCAAATTTGATCAGCTAGCAGCTTTCATTTTGTAACTATGCTAGCTTTGTTTTAGGTGCTCGATCAATCTGTGGCGATATTAATTGATCCAAAAATCTTTCACGTAGTCTTTCACCCAAAAAGTTTAAAAACCATTTCAGCGGCAGTTGTTGTTTTTTCAGCGGCAAAAAAAATGTTAAAATAAGGTTTAGGAGTTCTGCCGACGTTACAGTATTTGGTCGGATAGAAATTCGGGTCCGTTCGTGTTAAATTCACCTGATTGTTGTCGCGGTCTCATCGTCCATTTTCTAAGACTAACTTTTGAGTTTGTGGAGTTTTTGGGAAGGCACCAAATAAATTCGTTCAGTGAACTTCAATATCTTTCTTTTATATTTTTTATGACATCAAATATATTTGCCAAGTATTCTTCTGATGAGTTGTTGTTGATGTAGCGGCAAAAAACATTCCTGTAGTAATTCGAGGTATGCTAACGAGTAGACAGTCCTTGGCCGGATAAAAATCCGTTTCCATTCTGGTTACTTAGACCCGAATATCGTAGGAGCTTCTGAGGAGTCCTACCGCTTCCTTCACTACCATCGTCAGTCATCAAATTGAAAACAGAACTGTTTATTATATTCTAATAACACGTTTCATTCGCCAGAGCGAATGCGATAAAGGTTATAAATCCTTCACTATAAGAGTCCGCTATGTGTACAAGAATGTTCTAAATTGCAATAGTTTTTCATAAGTTTCTGCAGATTTGCCGTTTACTGGATCAGGCTAACCAATTAAAATTTTTTAGCTCGAGCTTATCTCTAATCCAGTCTTTTCATAGCCTATTTAATTCGAGAGTTTTTTGATTCACCTTAAAATAATCTCTACATACTGATTTAGGGGACTTGGAGTTTAGGCGTAGACTCTGACGTCTTTAAATTTGACATATTTAAGGTTTCAAAATTAAGAAACTGAATGACCGCTTTAATATGCAACACGAGAAGAGCTTGTGGATGCTCGCACGGACTCTGAATGGTGATTACTTTTATTTAATTAGCACGTTCTTAAAGATGCGATAAAGATTTTTCCTTGACTTAAACTTTTCCATCAAAAGATCACTTTTATTTAATTAGCACGTTCTTAAAGATGCGATAATGATTTTTCCTTGACTTAAACTTTTTTAACGTAGTTCCATCAAAAGATCATTGGGAGTCTTAATTTTAAGTATTGTTTAACGTGTTGATTTCCAACTGTAAGCTATAATCAAGTGTTGCGAAGGTTCAATAGTGTATTTTAAATATTATACATTTACTCGCTTGTTCCCTAGTAGGCAACAGTTGGCGGAAGAACTTTTTGGGAACCCAAAATTAAGCTTTATGATGCTCTCTCTCTCTTTGTCTCTCGCCCAAAGGTAGTTCACACTGCTAATGGTCCGTGAACTCGCTTATTTCCAATTAAGCAACAGTTGGTCGAAACACTGTTTGGGGACCAGAAGCTCTTTTCTTTATGATGCTCTCTCTCTCTTTATCTCTCACTTAAAGGTAGTTGACATTGCTAAGGGTTCGTGAACCGGATTTTTCACGGTATTTTTAACGACTCAGCTAAGGGTTTCTGAACATGATTTATTAACGGTATTTTACCCAAATTATTATTCAAAAACTTAGCCTCAAATGTCTACAAGAAAATACGCCTCTTCGTGTTTACGCTTAACCAAATAGATTTACTGCAATCGCTCGCTGTCCTTTCATTGTTTTCGTGCTCTGCTTACTCGCTGACTAAAACTAAAAGGCAAATTCATGAAAATGATTTAAAATCAGCAATTTCACTAATTTCAATTAAAAGCATTTTGCGACTGCACAAAGTGCTCACATGCAGACCATAACACAACTGGTAAGTGGTGAGGCGGCTACCTACCAATACCGAACAACCACAACGGCAACGGCAACAATCAGCGGCAACAACAGCAAATTATAGTCAACAGCACAATAAATGACAATGCCAAAAGGAAATTAAACTAAATTAGCGAAAATGCAGTAAACCAAGCGCATAATTTAATTTTATTCACCATAATTGCTTGCGCCATTGTTGTATTGTTGTCGATCGTTGCCACCGCACAGGCCGCCTGCTGCCGCGGGCGCTGCTGGCTGAGCCACTGCCGCTTGTTGTTGCTGTTGTTGTGCTTACTGCGCGCATTGCTTGCTGCTCATCACTGGTTGTCGACGATCCTGTTGTTATTGTTGTTGCACGCTGTCATTTGCCAATTTGCCAGCGCTTGCAGCGAGCGGCGGCAGCGCGGGGAATTTCGGCTGTCGCGCGATCAAGCGGCTAGTTGGCTGTCAGTCACTCACAAGCGGCGCAAGTGAGTTGAGTGCATATGTTTGTGTGTGTGTGTATATATTTTGCATGCATGTGTGTTCGTGTGTGTGGTTGCGCTTGCTGGCAGCTTGCTGTCCGTTGCATGTTGCACAGTCATGCATTGCCTTCGCGTTGCCGCCGCTGCTGTTATTGTTGTTGCTGCTGCCACTACTGCAATTGTGTTACTGTTGTTATTGTTGTTGCAACGAAATTTGATTGCATTAATTAAAGAAACTGTCGCCGCCGCGCTCGAACAAAGCGACGATCGCCGTCGTCCGCTTGCAATTACTGCGAGTCTCATATATATTACATGCTACTTTTTTGTTATTGTTGCTTTCGATCTGCACTTTTTGTCGCAAATTCTTACTTCTTTGTATGTGTGTATGTGTGTATATATATCTTTTAATTAGCTGCAGTTTGGCCACGTTTGACATTTTTAATTAGCCTTATTGCTCGACTTCTTTTGCGCTTTCGTTTTCACTGCTGCTGCGGCCCGATCGCCCGATCGTCTAGCGGCCGATCGACCAGCAGTGAGCTACTTCTATGCCGAGATGACTGCGTGCGTGCGTTTGTGCACTTGTGTTCGAAATTAGTTGGTACGAAATGTGAAATTTAATTTCTAATTGAATTGTCGCTGCCAATCGCCTTCGCCGCAATTCATCAATTTCGTAATGTGTCGGCAGCAATCCCGCTACTCATAATTAGTTGTCGTGTCGCTTGTGTGGTGGCGCAAGCAAATTGTTGTACAACTTCGAAAAGTCTAATGAAGCTGTTCGAAAATTAATTTATTTTATTTTCCTTCATTCTCGCCTTCTCACCTTCAAAGGCGGCAATAATTCATTATGTAATTGAAATATAAGCGCACTCTAGGGCGCGCATTAACTCTATTTGCTTTCCGCAAATTAACAGCGTTAGAAAAATTTGCAATAAAAAATTAATTATCATATAACCCTTGCCATATAGCCAACCATTGTGAGGCACTTTAGAAATGGCAGGTGAATGTTGCACCACATGCATCTGTTTCAATCACAGTTTTATTACCGGAGGAAATTTATATTAATTAAATTTCTATAATATGCATGCTCTTTTAAGTGTGGCAAATTCGTGGTATTTGAGAAATTAATAATTTTCTAATTGGAATGACGAGCTCTGGTTAAAAATAATATTAAAATGAAAGGAAAGAATACAACTAGAAGTACATTAATTATAAATTATAAATAAAATTAAACAAAGTGAAAGAAAAAATTAAAAAAAAAACTTTAATTAGTTCTAATTTTTAAGAAATTTTAATTGATAATTAATAATTAGTAACAACTTAGAAAAATTTTTTTTTTAATTATAAATAAAATATAAAAAATTAAAAACACATTTATTACTATTATTTTTTAATTAATAATCGAGAACCGCTTAAAGATAAATATAACAAAAAAATATATGTATGTAAATAAAATATAAAAAATTAATAAATAAATTAAAAAAGTATAATTAATTTTAATTTTTAATAAAATGAAAAAAATTAAATTAAAAACTTTAAAAAATAATTTAAGTTTTTTCATTTTATTAAAAATTAAAATTAATTATACTTTTTTAATTTATTTATTAATTTTTTAATTTTATTTACATACATATATTTTTTTGTTATATTTAAAGCGGTTTCGATTATTTTAAAAAATTTTAATGTGTTTTTAATTTTTTATATTTTATTTATAATAATTTGAGTTTTATTTTTAATTAAAATTTTAATTTAACTTTTTCTTAATTAAAATAATTTTATTAAAAAAGATTTTAATTTAATTTTTTT
>NC_052502.1:45724147-45867274 GCF_016617805.1 Bactrocera tryoni
GACAGTTTGGACGGTCAGAAGGAATTCGCAGTGCCCGAAAACTCGGTAATCGAAGAAAACTGTCAACATAACATTGATTTTTGAACTGCTTTTTCGTGGTTTTTGCGGCTTCGATTCACCTTTGCTGCGTCTGTTTCTAAGTCGCCAGCATAGATTACATTCCATGAAATCCTGGTAGCATTGTTTCAGGGACGTTAGCGCGACGCTGTTTTTCGAAAAAATTTAGCGATTTTTGAAACAAATCGCGCTTTTACTTTTCTTAGTGCCAAATGATCTTTCAAAATGGTTTTCACTGATCTTTCCGATATTCCAACGATGCCAGTAAGATCTCTGACTATTAATTGTCGATTCTTAAGTACCAATTCCTTTATTTTATTGACGTGTTGATCATCGTCCTAGTCGTGGTGCGTCGTCAACGCATTCTTTGAATAATTTGTACCAATCAAATACACTTGCTCACGACGAACAACTAGCAATGAACGATATGGTGCTTGAAAATCGTGAGGCAAGTGTTAGAGCGATGGCAAGAGAGCTTGACATCGCTCGCGAGTCCGTTCGAATTATTTAGATGGATATTTTAATTATGAAACGCGTTCTTGCTCGATTCGCCCCGATAAAGCTGAATGTCTTTTGCAGCGAGCCACTATTGTTACCAAATATAAAGCCAAAAATGCAATGAATACCATCGATCAACCACCTTATTTACCAGAATTGACACCGTGCGATATTTTCTTGTTCCCCAGACTGAAATTACCGCTCCATGGAACCCGTTCTCAATCGATCGAGGAGTTAAAACAAAATTCGCTGAAGGAGCTGAAGGTCATCCAAAAAATTGCTTATGAAAAGTGTTTCGAGAACTGGTAAAATCGTTGGCATAAGTACATATATTTCATCTGGTGGGGATAACTTTGAATGCAACAAAATAAATATTGATGAATAATAAAATATTTTATTTGGCGAATTAATTTTAAAATTTTCGGAGAATTTATCATACACATATACCATATGTGAAAAATAAATAAATTTTTTATATTTCAAAAGTAATATTAAGCCTTTTTAAACTATTCAGAAGTAGAGAACCTAGAAAAAGATTGACACTATTGATAAGAAAATGAGTGAAGATTAGACTCTTAAACAAAAAATTTCAGAGAAATTGAAACCCAATCAACCAAGCAAGAACCACAGATAACATGGAAGGCCATTATAAAGATTAATGTAAGAATAATCATACTATAATGGAGATATCTATTAGTTTTTCAAAGAAAATCCTCTCTGTAGTGTATGCAAAAAAATTCAACAAAAATTCAGATTCTGGCGCATGGCCGGAAAGCAGAAAAATTAAAAACAAAACTCTGATCTATGAAGAGTCAATATTTATATCAAGCAAAAGCTTTGAAATTCTTCCAGTAATCGTCCCTCTTTCCTTTCAAATTTGCTCATTTTACGCTTAAGAACTTTTTCCTTCGTCACCCTGTGTATAAAGTTACTATTAGATTGAACATTAGAGTTGAAAAAATATGTGCGATCTTAAGATAAGCGAACACCTATACTTTCCGTACATATGTATATACGTATGTACATATGTACATTCATATACTCATATATACGATCGATAAATCGTAATGCTGCGACAGCTACGGCAGAATTTAATTGAATTTGGTGCTTTATGAGCTCCGAGCTCCTGAATAGAAATTACGAGCTTACTTTTAAGTTCGTAAACATTCACGCGCAAATGTTTATGTGCTTTTTATTGACGTCTTTGTATGTACAACGCATATATATGTATAGTATGTATGTAAATCTAAACGTCTACATACATATTTATACATGGAGTAGTTGTTGTGATATTTTTACCTTGAGTTGGCCAGTTTCGGCAAGTTGTTTTATGAATGAATTACGAATTCTCAATTATATAATGCTCGCATGTACTATTTCGTCCGCACTTTTAATGCTAATTTCTTCGTACACACATGAATCCATAGTTACTATATATTATATATGTAGTACCAGCAAGTGTTAAGGTAGTTTTAATTTACATACTATGAATATAAACCTATGCAGCGTCATATCGCACCTAATTCAAGGCGTCTGTTGAAAAATTGTGTCAAAAGAATAGTTGTGAATGAAGATTATTTTGGTTGATTTTCAAGCAAATAAGATTTATTTTTAAAAGGGAACAAGGAATTTCTCTCAAATTTTGTATTTCTTAGTTAGAAAGTTGGTACAAAGACGGTCAACAGATCGTTGAAGACATGCCTCGTTCTGGACGACCTTCGACCTTTTCAACTGATGAAAATATGAAAAAAGTGAAGGATATGGTGCTCAAAAATTGTCAGACAAGTGTTAGAGAGATGGTAAGAGAGCTCGACATCTCTCGCGAATCCGTTCGAATGATTTTGGTGGATATTTTGGGTACGAAACGTGTTCTTGCACAAAGAGTACCGTAAACAGGTCTCTTTGGACATGCTTGACCGTGCGAATTTCGATCCCACATTGATGCAGCGCATTATAACTGCCGATGAGACATGGGTTTATGAGTTTGACAAGCAAACAAGTCAACAATCATAGGAATGGAGAACAAAACACGAGCCGAAACCAAAGAAAAAACACGTCAAAGCCACTCAAAAATCAAAGTGATGCTCGTTGTTTTTATACTCTCGCAACAAAGTTGCTAAGGAGAGTATTATAGTTTTGTTCACGTAACGGTTGTTTGTAAGTCCTACAACTAAAAGAATCAGATATAAGGTTATATATACCAAAGTGATCAGGGTGAACGAGTAAAAATTTTACGGAAGAAAGGTATATAATATTTTCTTAACACCCTGATGACATGTACGAAATATGGGTGAAATCGGTTCACAACCACGCCTTCTTCCAATATAACGCTATTTTGAATTCCTTGTGATGCCTTCTCTGTATAATATATACATACATTAGGAACCAATGATGATAGCGGAATAAAACTTTACACAAATACGGTATTTGAAAAATATATAAATGACGGATAATGAAATCTCGATTATAACTTTATCATGCGAGAGTATAAAATGTTTGGTCACACCCGAACTTAGCCTTTCCTTACTTGTTTTTATTATCCGTGGTTTGGTGCATCATGAATTTGTTCCGAAGTGGCAGACGGTCAATAAGAAATTCTATTTCGTCGTATTGAGGCGTTTGCGTGAGAACATCCGTAAAAACGGCCCGAATTGTGGAAGAACAATTCATGGATTATATGGATGATCGTGCACCATCGCAACGAGACGCGATTGTGACCGAATTCAAACCCAAAAACGCAATGAACATTGATCAACCACCTTATTTACCAGAATTGACCCCGTGTGATTTTTTCTTGTTCCCAAACTGAAATTACCGCTCCGTGGAACCCGTTCTCAATCGATCGAAGAGTTAAAACAAAATTCGCTGAAGGAGCTGTAGGTCATTCCAAAAAGTGCTTATGAAAAGTGTTTCGATAACTGGAAAATCGTTATATGGGGGCCAGGTCGGTAATGGGGATTCTCCCAAAACTGGACAAATTTTACGAACACAGCATTTTTTATTATTATTTACATACAAAACCAGTTCCTATAACCGGACATGAAAACTTTCGGATTGGACACCGACATTCTTCTGGCATTATTTCGTTCAAATTATAACTTGCTGATAACCGGACAAGATTTCATAAAAATTTACAAGAAAATTATGTACAATTTATTGTAGTTTTGCTTTATTTATTGTAGTTAGTTCTTTTCTCCCCAAGGAGCTACTCATTTGTCGTAGTCGCATCACTATAGAATATAGGATATAGCAAACAGATCGGTCGAAATCAGGATGGAGATCTTCATAAAGGGTTTTTGAGGATCGTTTATATTAAATTATGGGGCTAGACATACAGGACGTTTTCAGGTTTAGTTACGCATACTATATATAAGAAATAGGTAGGTAGTTTCGATTTCGACTTATTTTCACAACATTATTACTAGCCACTTGTATGCTCAAGAAGGGCAAAGTCATATTTAATGGTGCTTAAAAGGATCGAAAGCAAATATATGGCCCATACATCTTCTAACTGTACCTTTATCGACACAGAAGTTTGTGACTTCATGAAATTGTATATCAAACTTATTAGTTTAAATCCTTATAGTTCTTAAGATTATTTTTTATATTTGATGGTTTAAGGATGGAGGGAACACTTATTCGGCCTGCTGAATGGCAGTAAAAGAATAACGCCAGGACAAGGCGAACCAGATCCCAATCAATGATGATGGAGTATACGTTTCATTGCCCGAAGATGCAGAAGTTCAAATAGCAATTACCTTCTCCTCAACATCGCTTATAAGGTTTTAGCGAGCATATTGTGTGAAAGATTAAAGCCCATGGTCAACAAACTGATTTGACCTTATCAGTGTTGCTTTAGGCCTGAAAAATCTACAACTGACCAGATATTCACCACGCGCCAAATCTTATAAAAGACACTTGAAAAGAGGATCTACACATACCACCTCTTCGCCGATTTCAAAGGTGCTGTCTTTGTGCCGCTATCAGATGTTGCTAT
This sequence comes from Bactrocera tryoni, assembly GCF_016617805.1. Classification (NCBI taxonomy): domain Eukaryota; kingdom Metazoa; phylum Arthropoda; class Insecta; order Diptera; family Tephritidae; genus Bactrocera; species Bactrocera tryoni. Next base: position 45,728,700 of record NC_052502.1, read on the forward strand.
CGCCGAAAAGCTTATATGACAAGTCATATTGTCCGAATGGATTTAAAACACTCCAGCTCTGAAAGTATTCGACTATAACCGCGTAAGCGGTGTCTACGCCAATAAAAAAGAAGATTTTTTTTTGTTTCCGAAGTAGCTATGATGTTTTTGTTTATCTTTTGTGTACTGATGATCATTTATTTGGCCTCTGATAATAGTTTAGAACCTCAACTTAGTTAACTAAAAATAGTTGTAAATTAAACTTAGGAGCAGATGTCTCACTAATGAAGTACAATTCTTAAATGACCGTTACTCATAATACTGGTTGCCTGATTGATAATTACGACCTTTAACTTCCGCCCTTAGCTGAACTCATTACCCTACAACGAGTTACTACAACCAATACAACAACCCAAGATTAGTTAATGTTCCCCGCAAAAGGTCACAAACAGCAAAATGCATTAATGAAAATTATTGGTGGAACTAAGTTAGCATTTTTAAATACGCAAAACTCCTCACATGTTTACTACAAGCAGTGTTTACCCGTAAATTTCGGACAAAATATCATTTTCGACGGCCATAAAAAGGAAATGGCCATTTCCACTTCCGCTCTCTAAACAAGATCGCGAAATTGACACGTAAATAAAAAAATCATGAACTCAACAACAGCAAAAGCGATCGTAAAATAGAAAAACAAAAACAACAATAAATTTAAATATTTATACAAACAACCGAAGTGTGCGACCAATCAGAGCGCGTCCCTGCCAACATACACACAGACAACACACACGAACAACGCTGAAGAGCCACGAGATCCGTGTGACCTCGAAATATGCCGAAATAAGCGAAATTTTTAAAACAGAAACGTTCACCCTAATTAAAAAATTTACTCATACTCGAATGTGTGCATGTGCATACATACACACATATATCTGAAATACAACAATAGCAAAATTAAAATCGGCAAAGGCGAAAACACCTTCAATAAATCGATATGGTTATGGCTATGGAATGGATTGAAGAGGTGGGGTGTAGTGCAGCACTTGGGCGCCGTGATATGTATAAGCAAGTCCACATACGAACATACACATATGACTTGCCTATCTGCCCAATGTGGCAACACTTTTAGCAGTGGAACGCGCTTGGCTCTGACAAGGTGGTAATTGGACAGCAGCGGCGCGACGCAGAGGGCGGCAATTGCGGTGACGACAATTCGAATAGCTTCATTCACTAGTCATGTGTTTATAGATGTGCATGAATGTGAAAACAATTTGCGATTTGATTTCTAATTCCAAATGGTGCGCGTACATTTCCGTTAAAATCGAAAGATATAGACGCGTGCGTTTTTGTAATTACAAAAACAACAAAAAATTTATAAAATTGCGCGTCCAATGCAAAAAATGGGGGGAAGTCGAACACAACGCAACAAACACTTGAGGCCAGAAAAAGCAGCGTTAAGCCAGCAATATTGCAGCAAAGGAACTACTGTGTATGTATGTATATTTGATATTAGTAGAAGTACTGGTGGCACGTTGAGAATCCGCGCTGTCATCGCTAGCGTCATTAGCGTACTAACGGAAATTCAAGTCCATAATCGAAAAACGTGGCTGGGAGTGGCTAATGCCGGTAGCAGAAATGGATGAACAGAAAGGGAGGAAAGTGTTCAAAAGTTACAAATAAGAGGGGTTTAATTAACAAACCGAGCAGGTTTTATGAATAATAAAATAAATAATTATTTTACAAATCGGATGCTATATGTAGGCTTTATGGGGCGGCCAGAGTAACCCGAAGAACTACACGAATCTTATGAAAAATAATCGATTTAACTGGCATATGTGAGTTCGGCAGGAAAATGAAACATTTCAATCCTGCATTAATTCTCAGAGACATATTCAGGATGAAGTCTTTAACTTCGTTATATTTCAGGTAATTCCTCATGAAAAGTATTTATGAAAAACTTCTAAGCCAGTTTGCAGGAACTCTCTATTACTGAAATTATCATTCAATTAATATGATTGAATGAATGGACCCCTGTGTAGTTTGTAGTAAATAGGAAGATAATGACGGAAGGAGACAGAGAGAACACAAATGCACAGAGATCAAAAGAAAGAGAGCGATGATATAGATAGGGCGAGAGCGAGAAGGAGATAAAGATAGTAAGTAAATAAATAGAAGAATAAGGATGGATAGGTATAGAGATGCATACAGATAGAGAGAAATGGCGACAGAAAAAAATGGATATAAAACATTCAAAGTTTTTAGAATTCTTATTATTTTAGTGAATTCAATTAGCATAAATAGAATATAAAATTAATCACTTTTATTAATATCATCACTTCAGTTAATATCATGCGAACACAGGACACCAGCAGTTCAACTCAGATATTTTCTTAATAGAGTAATTTAACGCAATCCGTATCTAGTCCTAGATTTTAATAAGTATACCCTCAGCTTCGCGGATATGATATAAGAGTGTGTAGTAAATAAATCATGTTTTCCAATTTTTGTGAACTCGTTTTGTCGTATTAGAAGTCTCGTTCCGATCATTTGTTGTTTGAAAGTTGCGGATTTTTTAGGTCTAGACATTTTGGCACTATTTCTGTTGTTTTCAGCAATTTAAAATATTCAAATCGTCAAAAAAATGTCTTTGTTTTCACGAACATTCTCACACTATTATTTTTTACAACTTTCGACGTGGATTAACTCAGCAATCGTGCACCGACGAATTTTATTAAATTTTTGGCGATGAAGGTCCATCAAGCAACAGTGTTTTTTGATGGTATGGTGAATCCAATCGAGGTCGTAGATCATTCCAAGACGCATTTGGTGAAGGTCGTCTAAAAATCAGTTATTGCTCCGGAAACTATTCATGCTGTGCGTAAACTGATATTGCAAGATCTTCATGTGATCTATCGTGAGATTAAGACAAATATAGACATTAGAGTGACCAGCATATATTCAATATTGCATGAACACTTGACTGCAAACAATTGTTTTCACGTTGGATCTCACACAATTTGTCGATCCCTCTAAAAGGGTTCGCCTCGATTGGTAGACAGAAATGTTAAACAAATACGGTGCTTCGAAAACGTCAATGTCAATGTGACAGATGATAAATCATGGATTTATACGTATGAACCCGAAAGTAAACAGCAGTCTACTGTATGAGTGTTCCAAAATGTGCCGAATCCAACAAAGATTGTTCGCACATGAAGCATTTCCATGTAAATGGTTGTTTGTTTTTGGAAAAAGCGGATATGTCGCAACCATACCACTCGAATAACGCAAAAAGTGAATATTTAGTGGTACACAACTACTTTTTTATTTCCCAAAAGAAGCACATGACTCGTTTCTTTTAACTTCTTTGGCAAAAGTATTATCAAAATCATACCGTAGGCTTTAAATTAAGACTCCTGATTTTAAAAATTAAAAGTCCGTGATATAACGGATACTTGTTACTATTCAGAAGATTAAGGACATCATAATCGCACACTGACCTCAAGATTAACCTTAAGGCGGTGTCCTAGTCTAGTGTCATGAATGTAACGTAATTTCTGAAGGTTCGTAAAAAAAGCAATTAATATTTTTACAAGAAGACAAACAAAAATCAAAAAAAGTTAAAAATTAAAAAAAATTAAAAAACTAGCATCTAAAGGCGAGAGGGATCTCAAAAAATTGGCACATTACCATACACAAAATTTCAACCCTTCTAGCAATCTGAAAAATAGGATTAATCTAGAAAAGCGTTGCAATGACTGGTTCTACTGTAAAGTTGGATTTTTTTCACGAAATGCGACAGCCATTGAATGTTACTAATTTTTTAAATATAGTAAAAATTTAAATTAGGGATGCGGTTAGCTCCAGACATAAACAAGACCATAAAGAAAACACTCTAAAAATTTCAAGTAAATCGATCCAATAGAACCTCATAAATCGTAGTTATCGGTTTGAAAAGAACCGTTTCGGAAAAAACACGTTTAAAGTTTCGGCAACTGGCCGAACTAGTTTGGAATAGTTAAGCGTTTTTTATTTCTAGACTAGGATACCCCCTTTAATATGCCCAACTTGATGGAAACCGTATTTTCATACATAGTAGCTACTTTCGATATCACTATGGGTAGGCGTTTTTATCCTGTCCTAAGCGGGTTATCTCATTCTTCAAAGAATGCTTATCGAAATTTACATTTATTTGCATAAGGTAGGAAAACTGTTGTAATTGTGTCAACATTTTTTGACCAATTTGAAATCCACTACTTACACTACACCGGCAAAATGTACGAAAAGCCAAACTTGGATTTTTGCAAAAGAAATTTTACGCCAAACTATTTGAGTGAATCATACTGAGGTAAGCCACCAAAGGTGGCAACACAAAAGCAAAAGAAATCGCATTAGTCGGCTAATCAAACAACTATTTAGCAAACAGCAATAATTTGCAATATACCGATTCATAATATTGTACAACATTATATATATGTACATATACATATGTGTACATAATAATTAATATGAAGTTAATTCAGAGGTCTAACAGCTGTGGAACAATTAAAAAGTCATAAACATTTTAACTTTTTTCTCAAAATTTGCTGCAATTTTTTCTGTTCAAAGTACAAATTACAAACATACACTATTACAAACTTCCACACAAATACACCTTTACTTAGGTGCCAACACATTTATGCCCCACCACTTATGGGCGCTTGTGACCATTTGAAGCGATTTGAAGTGCTTGGCAACACTGTGATTGGTGGAATTGAAATCAATTTGTATTGGATTTTTCGTTGGCCATCTTTGGTTGTCGCAATGGACAGTATGTCGAAAACTGCTATAGGTACATATATGAATACATACATACATACATCGTCACATGAGCTTACTTAATCAACAGTTTTTGGGTGGGTACTCACATAAGGCGCGCTGGCACATTCCATTAGTAATCGAATAGAAATTGTCAATGAATTTTTTCATATTTGGCGGGCGCTGACCAAATTCCATATATATACATACATACATATGTACATATATACATATGTATATTGAATATATGTATATATTTGTATCTATGCATAAACTAATGTAATGAAATGTAGGTATGTAGCAATGTACATATATTATTTCACTGTCAAAATATCAATAAATTCGCTCTCGCAATAAATCTACAAATATATACACACACAAAAATACATTATATTTTCTAGTTGAATTTCAATGAGTTGCCAAATTAAAATTCTACAAATTAGCGATTTCAACAATTTGCGTATCAACTAACGTGTGGACATTATACACATCAGGCACATGATGTACATTCGTTTGGGTGTTTATTTTGCCAACTTAATGGGTGGTCGCATTTGAGTGAATTATTAAATGCATATAAATGTCATTAAAAATATACAGTATATATTACGACTTTTATGACTGATATTTATTTGGCAAGGGTGGATCTAAAATTGAAAACTAAATAAATTTTATACGAATATTAAGTTAATTTTCGGAAGCGAAACCAACTAACACTGTAAGTAGATCGGTCGTAATAAAAAACGTAAGATTCGGATGCACAGAACTCGATATCGATCGTACATTTTCTATGGAAGCTGTAGCTAGAGTAATCTGATCTGAATAATTTCTTAGGAGACTTCAATCCACACGTTCATTTTGTATGGTAGCTGTGCTACATTGACCCGACCTAAATAACTTCTTCGAATATTACGCCCCAGCCTTAAATAAAAACAAGAAAAAACGTTTACTTCAGTTGCACCGAAGCTAAATACCCTTCACAGGTGCATTTCTGTTAGTAACTATGTGTACAGTTTGTATGGAAGCTATGTATATGCTATAGTTAACCGATCTAAATATTTTCTTCGGAGATTACATTGTCGCCTTAGAGAAAAATATATACCAAATTTCGTTAATATATCTTATCAAATGTGAAAGTTGTCCATACAGAAACTTGATTCCGATCGTTCAGTTTGTATGGCAGCTATATGCTATAGTTAACCGATCTGAACAATTTCTTCGGAGATTACATTGTCGCCTTAGAAAATAATATATACCAAATTTCGTGAAGATAACACGTCAAATGTGAAAGTTTTCCATACAAGCATTTGATTCCGATCGTTCAGTTTGTATGGCAGCTATATGTTATAGTGGTCCGATATCGGCCGTTCCGACAAATGAACAGCTTCTTGAAGAGAAAATGACGTTTGCAAAATTTCAAAACGATATCTTAAAACTGAGGGACTAGTTCGTATATATACAGACAGACAGACGGACAGACAGACGGACATGGCTAAATCGACTCAGCTCGACATACTGATCATTTATATATATGCTTTATAGGGTCTCCGACGATTCCTTCTGGGTGTTACAAACTTTGTGACAAACTTAATATACCCTGTTCAGGCTATAATGATCTATACAATAAGTTCGCGTCTTGTTCGCATCGACCCAATTATTACAATAAATATGAAAATAAGCATATAAAAATTATAACAATAATAAATTAAATATTTTAATAAAACTCACCAGTTACTTTCTTATCACTTTGTCCACATTTATATAAGCTTTACTCTCATACTTTTAATTCGTAAATTCCAATTGAAATGCACACATCCTAATGTCATTGACACTCTTATGCTTAAAACCAAAAACGAACACACAAACACTCAAACAGTCAAAAAAATGCACCCGAGAACACCTGCAATAAAGAAAACAAAGCATATTTAGTCATATATTAACACAAACATAAATACAACATAAAAGCGAATGCCGAAATAACTCACTTTTTCATTGACTCATTTGACATCGTCTTCCTCTCTTCCCACTCGGCTAATTTACGACGCTTTCAACGCATTCACGAAGATGATCAATCATAAAAAACACTTTTAATGCATTTTATACATAGATAATTAACTAATATTTTACACCGCAATACTCACTATAGTTATTTCACAATTATTATTTGTTATGGTATTTCACTTGTTGGCATATTTTCTAAGTTTATATTGCACTACACACTTTTCTACTCGCTTCTAATTCCCCTCTGCACAACACAATTATTCTTTCACTAAAAGAAATGGAACACTTCTAAACGTCACTGATTAGCATAACTCCCGAATTAACACTGACCTAGTGGCGAAAGTCGCTGTTGGGGTGGGAGTAAGTTGAGTGATTCTGCGTGAACGGTTATTAGCAAAGATTGTCGCCGGTGACGAAAAACGAGTGACATTTATTTCGGATATTTTTCGTCTATACTTCATTGTTAGTTAGTGTTGTTGTAAACACTTGCAGTAAGCTTGTAACATTTTTAGCAAAGTCACGAGTGCCATTGTTTTTTATTATACGTTGTCCGTAGTCACGAAGATGTCAATACATACATACATACGCACAAATATGAATGGCCATTTTAAATAAAATTTTAAGAGCGTAATTACGAAAGCACCAAATTATTCGTTCACACTTTGACCCGCACTTTACAATTATGTTACCTATACACCACTTTTAACATTTTTATTCTTATGAAAATATAAGTAAATCTTTTTAAATATAGAATTAGAACTATTTCACAATTAACATTGACCTCACTGAGCCGTAGTTGGAATGGGAGTAAGATGAGTGATTATGCGTGAATGACTAATGAATGATGAGTGATTAGAAAAGTTCGACACCTCAGCCGACAAAAGTACGAAGGACATTTCACGTACTTACGCTGTTTTGTGATGAGACTAATTTTCGAGTAGGGTTTTTTATACAGCTGCATATGTACATTTTAGCGAGACTAGAAAGTCATCAAAATATTATTTGTGGTAGAAGTGGTAAATTCAAAATAATATAGTACTGATTTTTCACATACATACATATGTATGTATATGTATGTATATATATTAATAAATTTACGTACTTCAAGGTTGTGAATATTTCAATTCAAAAATTTTTAATTAAAAATTAAATTTTCAAGTTTTAGGTCTTTTTATATTTCTATAAAACAGTGTGAAGATAACCGAAATCGGACGACAACCACGCCTATTTTTCATATAAGGCAATTTTAGATTTCATATGATTATTTCGCTTTGCATGAATAGAGCCTTTGAAATAAGTCACCTTATGACCAAAAATTGTCCAAATCGTCCAAAACTGAGCAAGGACCGAATATGTGTACCCTAGTGCCTATAGTTGAATTTTTACCGAAAATATCGATCAATATGTGAGATATACATATGTATACATAATTGAAACGCATAGATAATCCTTTCCTGGTAATAGAATGTCTGAATATCAAAACTTGATTGAAACGGATCAATACTCTCATATACCTAAAATAAAAATTTTCGAATTCCCGGATGACTTTATATCGCATATATCGGCCAATATTTGAAATATCTGAATGAATATGAGAGGGCGTATTTTACTCAAAATAGTGTGCTTGGAATGAATGAAAGCTCGCACTAGATCCGATATACCAAACAAGCCTTATGAACTTGACTGCAAAACCTTTAATCCTTGCAAGTTACGAGGGTATGAAATGTTCGGTTTTACCCTAACTTAGTCTTTCCTTACTTCTTCCTTACTTGTTTCCACAAATATTATTACAATAACACCAAAAACCACAACTCTCAAATTAGCAATGACCTCGTGTGCAGCTTTGATTGGAGTGCGACACGGGTGCATATTGAGTTAAAGTGTGTGCTTGTATGTATACTCTAACATTTTTAATAACAGATATTGAGTAGTGAGTTATTTGCAAAGATCATCTCTTGAGACAAATAAATGCGAAGGTAATTTAATTGATTCGTGCGCATTTTTTGCTCATTCTTATTTCTTTTTGGTGGCTGCCCTCAACGTGGGATGATTTCGCAAGTGTTCGGGTGTCAAGTATTAAGTGCAAAAAAATATGTTTGGTGGTTAAAAATAATATTTAGTACAAAGTAGTGATTGAAATAAAAGTTAAGTAATTAATTAAAATATATGAAAATGAGTGTATTTACTTAATTTGGCGTTTAATGAAAGTTTATTAAAAGTCAATTAATTAGAAAGATTGTTAAATCAGCTAACAAGTGGTGCATGTGATTGCTGCGTATAATTCATTAGGTATATACAAACATATTAGGAAACGGTTTGTGTTGTGCAGAAGTGTTGTTGGAGATTACAAGTTAACTGAAGTGCCGTTTCCCGCATTAAGGTGAGTACACTGATGAATGAATTTTAATAATGATTAATATTTTTATTAAACACTTATACCATATGTTTATTTATTTATTTGTTTATTTGTTATTTATGTTTGTTTATTATACCATACATTATACAAATAGTGTTTTTGTAAATTAAATATTGGTTATATACATATGTATGTATGTATATTTACTTTTTGTGCTGAATTGAGGTGTGAATGTATTTTAAATTGATTTAATCAATTTTTACTAAAACTTAACTAAACATTTGGTCTATAGGTATGTATATCAAATTAGGATACACTCAGACCTCAATTCAGCAGTTTTTATTTCTGGGTCAATACGGGATGCTGTGGAAGGGTTTTTATTGCGGTGGAAAATGTCTTAAAAACTTTATATAATGGTTTTATTTTTGTTGTTTGATTTAATTTACACTTTAAGGTCTTAAAACTTGATTCAATAGATAGAATATCGAAACAAAATTATTTTCTTCTTTTTTCAACTTTAGCACCTAGAGCTTTAACTGCAACTTGTCTCTTTATGAAGAATTTACTGCCAATTGTTTTCCTAAAACATTGTACCTGTATTACAAGTTCGCCATTTTGCGCAGACAATTTTATGTAGACCCAAATCAATTTTTTGAGAAATGTACAGACTAGGTCCCGAAACGAAGGAGACCATGAAAATTATATTTTTTTAATCGTCTAATTTTGACGCAAAGATGGGAACTCCGTGAGCGGAAAGTAAGTTTTTTTCAAAACTGTACTTAAAAAAAACTATGGACACCCCTGTGTTGAACCGACTTGGATTATTTTTTGGAAGCAAGGCTGAAGGCCGCCAGTGCAAAAGAAAGTTTGCAGCGGTTCCCACAAAAGGGAATTCTATAATACCGCATTTGACTCAGATCCAATTCGGCCAAGGACTGTTATTTCGAGGATCTAATCCTGTTTGGATCGGTAATTAATACGTTAGTACTGTCATCACTTTTAGAGCAACACTTAGAAGCAGGGTTGCGCCGTCTCCTCTTGATATGTGCTGACAAAGGGTCATACATTTCGAGGTTCTCTAATTTTTTAAAGAAAAAACACAGACACTTCAAATTTAATGGAGAATGTTTATTGTCATCCGAATGAACATTGTTGGCATTTATTTTTTGAAGATTATCTCTTTCAAATGTTGGCTGTGGCTACGTCTCAGATGATTCATCCGTTGAGCCCAATTTTCGATGAAACGTTCGAGCATTTCGACTAGTAACTGGTGTGATGCTTTGCTTCTGGATCGAAGCGGGATTGTCCACATAGACTTTAAAATTTACATATCCCCTCAGGGAAAAGTCTAACGGTGTAATATTATACGATCTTGGTGACCAATCGACCTTACCAAAACGTGAAATTATCTGCTCACCAAAGTGTTCTTTCAATAAATCCATTGATTGATGCCATGTGTGGGTAGTGGCGACGTCCTGTTGAAACCAAATAACGCCGAGATCACAAGTTTCAATTTCAGGCATCATACATACCCATCGAGCCAAAAATTTACCTCATCGCAGAATAAAATTTGGCTCGAAAACTTCGGATCTTCTTGGAACTTTTCAAGAGCCCCTAGAGCGAAGCGATGTCGCTTGGGAAGGTCGAGCCGCTTCAGTTCTTGTACAAGCTGTATGTCTCAAAAATGTTAAATAAAGCCAAAAAGAAGTTAGCACCTCAACTACAAATTGTCTATCGAGTTTTTTTAATATGTATGTACATTAAGGAGTTTTTTTTTGGAACTATTAATTTTTTTCAGTCCCGTCACGAAATTTCCTTGGAAATACCCTACAAAAAATTCCCTGAAAATTTTAGCCCTTAAAATTAACATTAAGAACTGAACCAAGGCATGTAAAAATTTTCCATTGAAAATACTCTACAATCGTAAGCTTTTATCTTTAAATTCCTACAGATCAGAGGTATTTTATGGCATCGATCTGACTGTAGACGCATTTTTCTCAGAATTGTTCACTCTACAAAAGTGCCCAGTGCAGCAAAGTCGTAACTCACACCGGTGAGGTAGTACGGGGCTCAAAACCTGACTTTTCCACGAAATTTACATTTTTTGCATATACATATCTCGTAAATGACAAGAGATATGGAAAAAATGTACACGACAAACTTGTAGAAAATTTTATTTGCTACAAAAAAGGTCCATGGTCAAAATCGCTTTCATTAATACTTCTCGAGATATTCGACTTTTTAAGTAAGGCTGTATGGGACTTTCATAGATTTTTTATTACATACCATCTATGAAAATTCTATAAAGCCTTACTTAAAAAGCCGAATATGTCGAGAAGTAGCGGTCGGCAAAATCTCCCGCTGAACCCTCCCCGAGGCTGCAGACTGCCAATTGATACCACATTATCAAAAAGTAGACATGGACGGGCTAGCAATAGTTCGCCTCTTTTGCAGTAGTGAGGTATCTAGCTGAATTCAGACTTCATATTCGTTGCTCCTCAATAGCACAAAATCCAAATAGGGAGTCTTGCTGTGGTAAGAGGTAAAACAGGGCTGGATCAAAGCGAGGATCAACCTGGCTGAGTCTCGAATGGAGCTTACGGATACCTGACGCCTAAGATCGCCTTACTTGCGTAGCGCGGACTATGTGGAAGCATACATATCTTCCTCTACACACGTGGATCCAAATATAAGCCAAAGTAATAATAACAACTCTAATTCAAAAAAGTCTGGGTCTCCTGTAAAAAAGTCGGAAGGAGCTAGTTGTTTCCAGAAAAGAGCAGCGTTCGTGACGATCTCGAAAACAACTAGTATAAGGACAGGAGCGAAGCTTGATCCAGGTACAAGGAAGTTCAAGCTAAGGCTGGCTCCCAGAAAGCAACGACACCAAATCCTGCTGCCAAAGTGTGGCTGCCAAGGGGAGGGGGAGGAGGTGCGGGAGCTGCAAAAATTGTTGCTGCTGGTAGTGCATCTGTCAGGGAATAATTTTTTTTTAGCATCGAGCGACATGCAGCCTACTTGCTACAACCGTCAACAAAGGATAAGCTAAGGAAAGAGCTCCAGGAAGCCATTCACTACACCGAAAACTAAGGTCAAAAAACTAAAGTGGCGAAGAGATTGACCATGGATTCACGAAGGTGACGGTCGTAACCTATAAGTCAAACGCCGATGCAGCGTATCACTTATGTAATAGGAAGGTCTAGGATATAAAAATGCGTTCGACAACGATTGAATCTGTCTCCCATAAGTAATGAATGATAATTAGAAAGCTCTTTGCTTTATTTGTTAGCGACGTTTCTTGGATTTGTTTTTGATATAAACATTATTTGAACTCAAAATTTCAACGCGTTCGAGTTCTTGTAATGTAAACTGTATTAGTTGGTTGATACAGTTTTCGTATTAAAATTAAGTCTTCAACCAATTTCCTAGTGTTTTTCATATTATTTCATTGAATTCTAATATTCAAAAGACACTCACTTTCTTGTGAATCTAGTCGGCTTTTAAAAGTAACAGCGATAAGCATCAACTTCTGCCAGTTGTAATCGCACTACACGAATATAATAACATATATGTATGTAATTTGAGTGGATTTTTATCGGCCGCGAACATAAAAGGCCAAACACTCATCTTCATTCCAATCACCGATCTGCACTTCAAGAAAAACTAAATAGCACTTGCACTTCCTTCCGGTTTCCAAAATAAACGTGTTACACATACAACATCTGCGGCCCTGAATATGGTGTGTGTCCACGTGTAAGCACTGCTACAGCTGTGTGACCCTCTTCAAATATTCCAAACACAGGCGCGACAAGCGATCTATGATTTCCTTTGGCACCGAACGGACATCCATTCTATCGTTTGCCGTTGCTGCTTACGCTGTGATCGTCGCTATCAGCAATCTGGAGCAGCCATGAGACGTGCCCCCGGCAATGGCGTCGACACATCTTCAGTGTCTTTTGGCCCCTTTCGATTTCGATTTCCCATTGAGCGTGTCTCAAGCGCAGTCGCGGTGAACACATGCTTCCTGTAAATGTTTGCCTCACGAGATCGGTGCAACTGTGCACATACATACATATGTTTTTTATGTATGTATACGTATGTGTGTGTGTGTAGTGAGTAGGAGTATGCGAGCACGTGTCAATTGCATTCGGAAAATGTGCCATTTACATTGGTGCCACAGCAATTTTTTTAGAGCGTATACAAAATCAGTGGAAAAACAAGAGGAAACGGAAAAGTCAAGCGTACGTATAATTAGAAAAAGAGTATGTGAGGGAAAAAGGCGAAAAAACAACTGATGAAAAAGCGAGATGTTAAAAATAATTTAAATGACTTTGGCATGTGGCAGCAACTGCTACGCCTCCGGCAACAGCAAAACCCGCCGCCTGCGGCCAATGCCACAAGCCTGCTGTGCCGGCGACGACTGCGACTCAGCGGTACAGAGACATGGCGTGGCACCAGCGCTACTGGCACCAAGCATGTGCAACGTGCGCGGCGACATCACGAGCGCAGTCGCTAATGGTTGACTTTATAGACGGACGGAATTCTCTTGACTACAAAAAACATTTTTACTTTCCACTCTGAACTCAAAGCAATTCAACTTCAGTCCGTGCCAATATGTTGCAAGTTCCCAATTTGCATCTGTTGCATGCAGCTCATGCAAATACATTGGCAGGCATTTACTCTTTGTTTACAAACACATCCACACATGCAAGTTCATGTGTATGTATGTTTGTACCATATATGTACACTCATGTGCAATATATCATCTTCAATGTGACAGCGCACAATTAGCATTGCCAGCAACAGCAAGAGGAAACAGAGGAATAACGGCAGCCGAAAATGTTCAGTCGTTCCCAGTTTAGATTGAATGAAATGTGTAATTTATTATAAATTTTAATAAAATACTTCTTAGTGGGTTGAAGTTAGGTTATAGCTACGTTGGGCCTATTAGTTAAGTTCCGTCAAATCTGTTTATTATCCATTCTTCATATTTCAGTCAATATTTGTATGACTTTGAGCGTCTTTCCCAACTATGTTGTTATAATTTTTGGCCGTATAAAACTCCAGGCTCGTTTCGGTTATGTAGATTTACTGCTGTTGGTCTATTGCTAGCTATCGTTCTCTTTAGCTGAATAAGTCTTAACAGTCTGACATGAAGTTTTAGACAAGCAGGGTTGGCGTACTTTATCCCTTCTACCTTTCTACCCTTTCGTCTATCTTGAAACAAGTATTAACATCAACAACAATGTCAACCTCGAAATCCAACGCAGAATAACTCTGTCAAATAAGTGCTATTTCAGATTGAGTAAGCAATTGAGAAGAAAAGTCCTTTTAAGACGAACAAAGACCATGCTCTAAGTCACTCATTATTCCCCTCCTGCTATATGGTGCAGAGGCATGGGCGAAGAAAATATCTGATGAGTCAACGTTACGAGTTTTCAAGAGAAATGTTCTGCGAAAGATTTATGGTCCTTTGCGCAACGACGGATATCAGCGAACAAAGAGACAGCGGCTACACTGGCTTGGTAATGTTGTTCTTATGGATGACAACACTCCAGCTCTGAGAGTATTCGGCTCAGTACTTGCCAGAGGAAGCAGAGGAAGGCGAAGACCTCCACTCCGTTGGAAAGATCAGGTGGAGAAGGACCTGGCTGTATTTGGCATATGGAATTGGCGCCAAATTGCGAATATAAGAACCAACTGACGTGCTGTTGTTAACTTGGCTATAACCCAGACCCATACATGTATTAGACAGGTACTCGTCAATTCTTCGTCCTTGACGTTTACTAGTCTTTTTTTTTTGAAGTTCTGTCTCGTTTAAAGAGTCTGAAAAAAGAGGGTTTGAAAAACATATTTTTATCAATTTGTTTATTCATATACATATGTATATTTGTATACCCTGAACATGGTGTATTAAGCTTGAGAAGTTTGTAACACCAAGAAGGAAGCCTCGAAGACCGCATAAAATATTTATATAAATTATCCCCCGTAAAAAGCTGTTTCAAAGAAATTGTTCTGATCGGACCACTAAGACACATAGCTGATACAAATTTTTTATTTGTGTAGGGTATTCTAGCTTACTTTGTTTATAAAAATTTTACACTTCCTCAGTCAAAACTGGTTCCCACCTGCTTATTATTATCATATATTTTAAGGAAATTTCTATCTAAACGTTCATAAATTCGGACTCTTCTTTCAGTGAAATGACATATTTTATGGTCCATCTGATAATTTTTAGTTATTCTTCTTCTGTTTTACTGGCGTACCAGTCGTTTCTCCTTTTCGCAATTTGGCGCCAATTCGAAATACCAAGCGCAGCCAGGTCCTTCTCCACCTGAGCTCTCCAACGGAGTGGAGGTCTTCCTTTTCCTCTGCTTTCTCCGGCGGGTATTGTGTTGAATACTTTCTAAGCTAGAGTGTTTTCATCCATAAGGATGACATGACCTAGCCAGCGTAGCCGCCGTCCCTTAATTCGCTGAACTAAAAAAACATAAATCTTTCAGAACTTTCTATCGAAAACTCGTAACGTCGATTCATCAGATGTTGTCATCGTCCACATAGTAGGCCGGGAAGAATGAGTGTCTTACAGAGTGTGGTCTTTGTTCGACGTGAGTGTCCGAAAAATAACCTGTTAGCAAGAGTGATTCTGCATTGATTTTCGTGGCTGACATTGTTGTTGGTGTTAATATTGCTGCCATGTTAAATATTTAGTCACTACTGGTAGGTTAAGACCATTTACCACTAATATTGATCACATTGTGAGTTACCTCATTACAATAGTTGATGGGTTTAAATTAGCTAATGAAATTCGGTACTTTACGCTACTGATTTCCATTAGTCCGCTTGACTTTAAAGTAGATAATGTGGATAATTTATTGTAACATTTCGTATTCAAACCTGGCACAAAACCGTTTGGATCGTGTTTATTTATTCACATTTATTTAGTTTTATTTATGTGGTTTGTTTGCACATATTTACTTCTGTATATTGGAAAGCAATTCCAGTAATTGCAGCGCGTTTTAGTTTCGGTTCAATTATGTTCGTAGTGTTTTACACTTTTGTATACATGATTAATCATTTGGCGCTGTGGGCGAACGAGTTACGCATGTGGCTTTTCTGGGTTCAAAGCTCCGGTAAAACAGTATTATAAATATTTTTCATTTATTCGATGAAGAGTCATAATAAAATTGACCACTTTTTCTCCAACTCAATAGAATTTTTTGACATCCTTACGTCGCCATCTAGACTACTTATTAAAACCTTTATTCCTGCCTTTCAACAGTCGATGGAATCGAATCCTAAAATTATTTTCATGCATATATTTTAATCAAACAGGATGGGCTAAACCGGTTAACGTTAGGTAATATATTATTATTCTTTATTGGCGTGGTCATAACCGCAGTCCTTATTCCTTTCCTTTCCATAGATTTTCCGCAGAACATTTCTCTCGAAAACTCGTAACTCCGACTTATCAGACGTTGTCAGCGTCCAAGCCTGTGACTTGTAGAGTTTGATTTTTGGTCGTCGAGAGAGGACTTTATTTCTCAATTGCCTACTCGGTCCGAAGTAGCACCTGTTGGCAAGAGCGTTTCGACGCTGACGTTGTTGGTGTTAATGTTAGTACAAAGTTAGACGAAGTTAGCAACGATTTCGATGTTATGACTGTCAACAGTGACGTGGGAGCCAAGTCGCGAGTGCGACGACTGTTTGATTGATGACAGGAGATATTTCGTCTTGCTCTAGTTCACTACCAGAGTCATCTGTTTCGCTTCCTTATCCAGTCTGTAGAAAGCATAACTAACGGCTCGGTTGTTGAGGCAGTTGATGTCAATATCATCGGCGTACGCCAGAAGTTTTACACTCTTATAAAAGATTGTACCTGTTCGATTATGTTATGCAGCTCGAATTATTTTCTCCAGCGAAAATCTTTATATTAGGTATAAGGGAGCTAAGGGAATTATTAGTCCTATGAAACCTATTTTTGACATACCATTTTAAAAGAAGGATTATCCATTAATTTCAGTTATATATATCATACATTGACCGACATTTTCGATCAAAAGTCAACTATAGGTACCGGGGTCTAAATATCCGGTACCTAGGGGCTTGAACAGTTTTTATGGGACTTAAACAATTTTTGGTTCTCATAAGGGCCTCTCATACTATCTCGGTGGTGAGATTTAAGGAGGTATTCTTGTCTAGGATTTTAAAAAAATCGATTTTTTTTTATTAAGTTTAGACTTTCAAAAATATGACCTAGGAAAGATTTTTCAAAATTCGACTTATTTTCGGAGATACAGCCGATTTTGTGACGTGGCGTCTGTGTTCACTAGAATTGTCTCCTAAACTTTAAACGCGTTCTTTTCAAAACTGACTTTTTCGGAACGATACCCACGATTTCTCAGGTTCTACTGGACCGATTTACTTGAAAATTTTATAGAGTTTTCTTTATAGACTTGTCTATGGTTGGAACTAGCCCCATCCTCAAATTTTTATTTTTAGTTTTTTCTTTTAAATTCGAAATAGTCAGAAAAAGTGATCCAAAAAAACTGTTTTTTCGGTAGTTCCGGCCATTGCGACATTATTCTAGATTAATAATCTTTTTTTTGGCTTCAGATAACTAGGAGGGTTGAAATCATGGGTATGGTCACGTGGAAATTTTTAGAGACCCTCCACTTCGTCAGCTCATAATTTTTGAAATTTTTTACTTTTTTTTTGTTTTTTAACTTTTTTTCTGTACTCTTCTAAAATTAACAAATAACTAATAATAAAGTGGATAGTAAAAATATTAATTGCCTTTTTTTACGACACTTTAAAAATTACCTGAAATTTATGCTTCTAGACCGGAATAGCCCCTTAATGTCTTTGGGGTAATTAGTTATTGATTTATCGCGCTTTTAGTAGCAACTCAGCTCGTCATGCTGATCATTGATGTGTTGTACATATAATGTATGTACATATATAGTATATTATACATACATATACTCTGTTCAGGGTAGTATAAGTTTCCTCGGTGATACTGGACCAGCTTTACTTACAAATCATAGCTAGTCTTTCGCCCTTTGCGCGAGAAGATCGGCCTAATATTTACCAATAACCGTAATCGGCATTTCATAATTTATAACAAATTGTTCGATTACCAAACTACAATTACTATATATAGTATACTAATTATTAAGCACGCATATAAAAGCTTTTTAACCTCTCAATTATTCGAATGAGCTTTTCTGTCGTTTAATCAGCAAGCGCCTCCTTTGCGTGTACAATGTGTAAAATGTTGCGCTTTTCATTGATTTTTGTGATTTATACACTTTTTACGGGACGGTGGCAAAACTTCTTTGTCGATTCGGCCACAAAAATAACAAATATTTATTGCACATCTTTGGATAAGAATTATTCCGATTTCCAGCGATGTCGCCTATTTGTGCCGCGCCGAAACGAAATCTCAATGGATATACATGTGCGGGCCTATCAACTGCCAGTGAATAATATCAGTGTGAGTAAAACAGTTGTTGTTTAGGTTTCAAATTTAACAACGAACAAATTAACAAATTTCAGATAAATTTAAGCCTCTGGCACAGAACTAATTCCTTCCAACCATTTTTGTATAACCAAACGTATGATTATTGCAAATTTATGAAGAATCCAACGCGTATGCCATTTGTAAAGATATTCTTTGATGCCATAAAAAGGACTTCAAACATAAATCATACTTGCCCTTATAATGTAAGTACAGTTATGATGAAAATAATTGAAATTAAATTTCACTATTTTTGTTTGCTTGGCATACAGCATGACCTCATTGTGAAGGGCTTCGTAATGAATGATAGTATGTTTCGGCTGCTGCCTCTACCTGGGGGTACCTACATGTTCAAGTTGCGCGTGGCCACATTAAATGCTTGGAGAGCCGAGGTTGGCGTTCAGTTCTTATTAGACTTGAAGAGCAAATAAATATATTGAAAAGTGCTTGATGTTGTATGGAAAATTCAAAAAAAAATTTTAATTAAAAAATTGTGTACACAAAAAGTGATGCTGCGGATTAATTGATGTTCCACTTCTTTAACCCGTCTAAATATACATTTTCTGGAGACCTGCAACACAGTAGTTTTGTTCTTTTGCAGTAGTCGATGTAAATCTTCTTCTTCTTCTTTAATAGCGTTGACTCCGCTTATGCGGTTATAGCTGATTTAACAACAGCAATTCGAGATACCAAGCGCAGCCAGGTCCTTCTCACCTGATCTCTTCAACGGAGTGAGGGTCTTCCTCTTCTTCTGCTTTCTTCAGTGGCTACTACTTCGGTTCCTCTGCTTTCTTCGGTCTCTTAATTCACCGAACTAAGTATGTCATGTCGTCGTTTATCTAGTACAGCTCATCGTTTCATTGATTGCGGTATTCGCCTTTGCTAATGCACAAAGAGACCATAAATATTCCGCAGCACCTTTCTCTCGAAAACTCGTAACGCCGACTCATCAGATGTCTTCATCGTCCATGCCTCTGCATATAGTAGGACGGGAATATTGTGTGACTTATAGAGTTTGGTCCTTTGTTCGTCGAGGGAGAACTTTACTTCTCAATTGCCTAGTCACCTGTTGGAAAAAGTTTTATCTCGTGGAATTTCAAGTCTGACATTGTTGTTGGTGTTAACACTGGTACCAAGTTAGATGAAGTTATGACTGTACACTCTTATAGAAGATTGTGCCTTGTAGCTTGAATTATTTTCTCCAGCAGTAAACTGAAGAAGTCGCACGATAGGAAGCCGCCTTGTCTGAAACCTCGTTTGGTACCATACGGATCGCAGAGGTTTTTTCCAATACTGACGGAGCTTTTGATTTTGCTCTCTTTTGTTGTCTGCGATGTAGATCACACCTTGTGTATCTCAGAAAATGGTGGCCATCACATTTTCGACCAATGAGACTGTCACCACCATCTCCGGGGAAATTCGCCGCCTGAAGTCCATTGTTTCTACTGTTCCTTTGTCTCTGGTGTGCATACGTGGATTATTTTTTAATAGTGTCCTACAAGCGATTTTAATTTATAAGATGGAGGACGATGAATGTTTTATACAATTTAATCGAAAATATTGAAAAAAAGAAATATGTGTACGACAAGCAAGATGCCTTTTCTTTCAATCGCGTATATAAAAAAAATCGGTGTGTTCAGTCCTCTTCATTTCAAGAAAACGTACTCACTGAACATGATCGAACTCCTTTTTTTTTAATTTAACTAATTTTTGTTAATATGCACATTCCTTTTAAAACAGAAGTAAGCATTTTAATTGTTTTTAAATATTTTAATTTTCCATTAATTTCTGTATTGCAAAACCCAAACTCAATACTCAAATTTGCTCGTCAAGGGTAATAATTTCGAGAATCAACTTTAATGGGGAATGTTTATTATCATTCGAAGGAACATTCTTTGCCGTTTATATTGTGAATATTACACTGTGGAACATTTTTGGGATTATTGTCTGGGGGGTGAGAAATTCCAAGTCAGGGTGATGGTACTAGGGCAGTATAGTAAAACCTTCAAAGGGTTTGGCGTTCGTATGTGTCAGTTTTTTTTATGACCTTTTAAATTTTTTCCTTATCTTGATGTTTTTTCGCTTAGTTGTAACATTTTGGCAAAAACGTAGTTGTTTTTTTTTTTGTTTTTTTTTTTTGGCTTGAATCGAAACGAGATTCTCCGCATAGACTTTAGATTTTACATATCCACACAGGAAAAAGTCGAATGGTGCGATTTCGCATGATCTTGGTGGCCGGCCCAAAACGTAAAATTATCTGTTCAGCGAAGTATTCTCTCAATAAATCCATTAATTAATTGAAGCGATGTGTGGGTGCCGTATTGTTGAAATCAAAATTCGCGGAGCTTCAATTTCAGGTATCAAATAGTCGGTTATCATTGCGCCATAACAGTCAACATTGACGTTTACGTTCTCACCAGCATTATTTTTGAAAAAATATGTACCGATGATTCTAGCGGCCCATAAATACCATCGAACCGCTGTTTTTCTTGCAGAAATGACAGTTCTTAAATGACATCAAGTTGGGCCTAATCGCAGAAATTTGGGTCGAAAACGTCAGATCTTCTTGGGATTCTTCAAGAGCCCAACGAAACGAAACTAAATTTCCATTAAGTAGTACAGGAAAGCTTGTAGACTTTTGATATCTCCACTTTTGAGATTTAGTAAAATCTTAAAATCTTCCGCATAATTTTTCGCATGTTTTCGGTAAAGAGCCTGAGGAGGAGAGAAGAACGCGTGACGTTTACATGCGCGAAACTCTAATCAAGATCGCATATTTTTATTACTAACAATCCGATATTTATCAAAACATTGATTTGTAATTATCTTAAAAACAAGAGCACATTCAACATGAATAAGGTCCTAATCTGGTCAAGTGTAGTAGCATAAAATATCGCTAATATATCCAGAGTTGCTGTGTTGTCCATATTTAGAGTTAGAAGAGATTGTGGTATGTTTTTCCAGGTCTTCTTCAATCCATTAAAAACGGCAAGAAAATCGTTCGAGCTTGACATAAAAATATTGCCATTAAGTCTCAATAGGATTTAATTCAGAGCTTTGGGAAGACCATGGTAGAAACTCTATCTACTTTAATCGAAATATTCTTTCAAAACCCGCTCTGTCTGATTGAGATCATTGTCCTGCTGGTATATAAAAATAAGTTGTATGCTTTTTTTGCGTTATGGAGTCTAAATGTGTATTCCTTACCTGTACGTATGACTCTCGTTGAAGTTGACTTCGACCAGATTTGAAAAACCACTGTAGCTAAAGAAACCCTAAGCTAAAACATTTCCACCTGCAAACCTTATGGTTCTTTGGTTGCACTTAATTTGAAGACTTTAATGACTCTCTTGCAAAACTTTTTCACTGTCTTTCATATTTAAACCTTTGCAACCAGTTGCTACACAGTAAAATAGTTTTGTTCATCTAACGGTTGTATCTATTACTTAAAACTAAACGACATAGATATAGATATATAAATATATAGATATATAGATATATAGATATATAAATGATCAGAATGATGAGACGAGTTAAAATTCGTGTGACTGTCTGACCGTCGGCCCGTGCAAGCTGTAACTTCAGTAAACATGTGGATATCTTGATGTAACTTGGTACGCGGATTCCTTATTACAATTACGAGTTCGTAGATGGGCGTAATCGGACCATTGCCACGCCCACAAATTGCCATTGACCGTTAAAATATAAATCTCTAATTTGGTGCAGAAGATCGCAGTAGCAAGGAGATGTGGGCAAACAAATTTGAAAAATTATTGAATGAATGAATTTAATTATCATATCTCTTGAACCATTTAAGCTTCAATGACCAAATTCGCCTACTGCAAATATTATAAGAACTTCTACAGACGGTTGAAAAACGGATGAAATCGGATGCTAAAACCGCTCACTTTTAATATAACAGTACTTTAAAAATAATACGTTAAAATATGCCAGAAACACTAAATTTTAAAACCGAGCCAGGGTTAAATTGGACGAGAGGGTTGAACCACCCTTGTTTAGGTGAGAACACATATCTCGTGACCCGCCGAACCGATTTGAACAAAATTTGGTATATGACACTCTCCTGACATTGGGCGAAAACTACAGCCACGCCTACTTCCTATATAAAACAATGTTAAATTCTATCTGATTCTTTCCTTTTGTGTGTCTAAAAGCAGAAGCATTAATATAAACGAGATAAAACTTTACACGAATAATGCCTTTAAAGTATTTTATATTATGGTCTAAAATTGTTTAAATCCAACAAAAACTGTTCAAGCGCCTAGCTACCGAATATGTGGACCCTATGGATAAATGACTTTTGAAAATATCGGTCAATATGCCAGATTTAAAATTGAAATGGAGAGAGATTTCTATTATGATAGTATATGTGCTACCAATGGGCTGAATCTGGTTAATACTTCCCTTAGCCCCCACATATCTAATAAGAAGATTTTCGAACGTTCGGATGACTTTTGGATATATCGGCCAATATGTGAGTTAACTTAATACAATTGAGTGAGTTACCTTAATACAATTGAGAGAACGAGTTTTTCTTATAACGGTGCAAATCTAGGTCCGTTTATTATTATGTTATTTTCTCTCATCACAGCAATTACGTTTTTCCAAAAACTTGGCGGCATTTCAGAATACTTTTTGGTAATTTCCAATCGTAAGTCCACCGTTCTTCTTGTAATATTAATCCCTTTTTAATTTTGGCCCTACATCTAGAATAGTTTTCTGTGATTTGAGGTACGCCTGTCTATTTAAATGATCCTGAACCAGGTTTTAGAATCGCATTAACTAATAGCTTAGAAGTATTGACTAAAGCACTTCAGGGGGTATTCTGGTCTAGAAATTTAAAAAAATCGATTTCTTTTTTTATATTTTCAAAGTTTAACTATTCAAGAATATGTGTAGAAGAGGATTTTTCAAAATTTGAATTATTTTCGTAGATATAGGCATTTTTCTGACCCGGCATCCAAACTGGTTCGGCCGGAACTAATCGAACAAAAGACTTTACGCGAAACTTTAAACGTGTTTTTCTCAAAACTGACTTTTTCGGAACGATACCCACGATTTCTCAGGTTCCACTTGACCGATTTACTTGAAATTTTTATAGAGTCTTCTTTATAGGCTTGTCTATGGTTGGAACTAGCCCCATCCCCAAATTTTTATTTTTATTATTTTTAAAAAAATTGGAAATAGTCAGAAAAAGTGATCCAAAAAAAACTTTTTTCAGGCAGTCGCCATTTTGTGAAAAAAATTGTTCCCACATTATTCTAGATTAATAATCTTTTTTTTTTTTGGTTTCAGATAACTAGTAGGGTTGAAATCATGGGTATGGTCACGTGGAAATTTTTAGAGACCCCCCACTTCGTGAGCACATAATTTTTTACCTTTTTTAGTTTTTAATTTTTTTCTGTACTCTTCTAAAATTAACAAATAACTAATAAAAAAGTGGATAGTAAAAATATTAATTGCCTTTTTTTACGACACTTTAAAAATTACCTGAAATTCATGCTTCTAGATCAGAATACCTCCTCAATTGAGATTAAAATGAAATATGACTTTCCTCAAGTTTATTTACCGATATTTATAAAAAAATGTTAAAACACAGAAACGCTACGCACAAATATTTATTTTCCTCTTGGAAAAGTTTTCCTCTCTTACAGTCAAACAACCTTTTTCCGACTTAAGAAAATTTCAAATAGGCGCTCTTTATTCATAACACACTATTGAGATGTGCAAATTTCATGGCCAAATGACAGAATCAACGCTTTGTTGTTTAATCAGCCCACAGAAGCTTCAATGAAATTAGAAAATAAAGAAGAAACTCGGCCACAGCAATGGCAGATATTTCAATGTTAAGTGCGAGTCCGCCGGAGAGCAGAAGCCCGCAGCATGAATGCCAACCGAATGCGTTCCCTAGGAAATCAGCAAAAAAGTTGTCACACATGCAATAGATTGAAGGAGGTAAAGTAGTGCCCACCGTTGCCGATTGCTGCCGAGTTTCGCAGCGGAGACACTTTGGAGGCAATTCGCCTCATTTTTGTCATGCAAAATTTGCCACAGAAATTAGGAATGCAACAGACGTGGCTGCTGACGTGCTGCATATACTTATACTTAGCCGTAAATGCAGATGCTCGTGCAATTGCATCGGAGATTGTAGTTTTTTTACTTCCTTATGCATCCCCTCAGCTGTCTCGTATTATTAAAATGAATTTTGCATTAAATTCAATTTCCTCGCCATTGAAGTGTGTGCAATTTGCGAATAGTCGCTGAAGCACACTTTTGAAATTTTAATTTCTTTGGCTTTGCTTCGCTGCATCGCAGCCACCACAACCAAACACAGCAACAACAACAAAAAAACTACGCTACGATTGCAACTGTTGCTCGTAGTTTGTCGTCCTATCTTGTTGTTGTTGTACTTATTTTTGTTATTGTTGTTTATTATTGCAGTTGCCTGCTATTTATTTTCGTATTTTCATTTGTTGTATTTATTATTATTATTAACCGTGTTGTTTTTGTTGGTACCTCCTCCTTTGGAGACTACCCGGTGCCATTTGTGGCAGCTGTAACGGTGCTGTGATTTGTGGCTTCATCGAAATTTTATGCGATGGATACTCGCGATTGCATGTAAATGTGTGCTGGCAATTGAATGCCAATTGACTGCTTGTCGTGTCGCGCCGAACGCCTTGGCTGGGTCCATACGCGCCGAGCGTAGCGCTACTGTCACATCGGCCTGGCGCTCGCATGGCCTAGGCATTGAATTGTGTTGGGTAGTGATGTAATTGCGCGATTTATAGAAAATATAGAAAATATGCGGTAGGTATTCCGCCTTGACTTGAATGATTTTTTAATGAGTTGACAGTAACTTATTGTCATAGCAGCTAATAAACAAAGCCTTACCTTAAAGCGGTGATTTACGCATGGATTTTATTCATTCCGTCAGTTATATATTTATTACGGTAAAGGGTTCTCCTGGGAGAGTCTATTATGTATCATATATACAAGGGTACATTAGAACGAAAGGTTTTAGAATCGTTCCGAACAACTTTGTTTAAAGGGCTATTCTGGTCTAGAAGCATGAATTTCAAGTAATTTTTAAAGTGTCGTAAAAAAGGCAATTAATATTTTTACCATCCATTTTTTTATTAGTTATTTGTTAATTTTAGAAGAGTCCACGTGACCATACCTATGATTTCGACCCTCCTAGTTATCTGAAACCAAAAAAAAAAAAAGATTATTAATATAGAATAATGTCGCAATGGCCGGAACTATGGAAAAGTGGGAACATTTTTTTTCACAAAATGGCGCCTGCCTCAAAAAAAGTTTTTTTGGATCAATTTTTTTGACTATTTCGAATTTTTTAAAAATAATAAAAATAAAAATTGGGAATGGGGCTAGTTCCAACTATAGACAAGCCTATAAAGAAGACTTTATAAAAATTTTAAGTAAATTGGTCCAGTAGAACGTGAGAAATCGTGGGTATCGTTCCAAAAAAGTCAGTTTTGAGAAAAACGCGTTGAAAGCTTCGCGTAAAGTATTTGTTCGATTAGTTCCGGCCGAACCAGTTTGGATGCCGGGTCAGAAAAATGCCTATATCTCTGAAAATAATTTCAATTTTGAAAAATCCTTCTGTACACATATTCTTGAATAGTTAAACCTTGAAAATATAAAAAAAAAATTTCGATTTTTTTAAATTTCTAGACCAGAATAACCCCTTAAGTGGCTATGGATCTAAGGTTGATATCACAGTTGAATCGAGAAGCGATACGATACGTTTTTCACTTCCACTCTGACATTATCCGAAAACCGGTTTCGAGCCAGTGATCTTTAAGACAAAGTTCTTAAGGGATCATAAAAATTTGTTTGTCAGTTTTTGAGATATCCGAATGAAATTTAAAACTTAGGTAGATTTTGATATTGTATTGATCATTTGTATAAATTTGCCATATTGGGCAACTATGTCACACTTCTCTCTTTCCACCGATTGTTCAGATTTTTTTAACTTCGCCTTAAAAATCGCTGGCTCGAAATCTTGCCACTTCTCTGGATCAAGGTTCTTAATGATCTTTTGGAAAAGCTTGAGGAAGTTTACCTTAGCATCGTATGCAACTAGGCTGCTAAAAATGACAACTCCATAAACACTACCGAACCGTACTGGTTTTATTCACTAGAAAGTACAAAATTACAGAGGCGCATCTACCACAAAGAAGGGGAATGTGTCTTTGGCCTGGTGATAGCGTTAAGTATCATGGGCTCATTCTAGACTGGACACTCTTGTGGAAGCTCAAGGAAAGCCAAAAGAAGGAAACTCTCACCAAAGGTTGTTTGTTGGATTTATGAAACCATAGTAAAGCCTATAATGTTCTACGGAATTTTTGTATTGTTGACGGCGTTGGAAAAGACTACAGAGTTGCCGACAGTTTATCGAGCTGCTCTCATCAGTATCTGTGGTGCACTACGAACCACACCAATCAGAGCTCTAAACACCATGCTGCACATAGATCGTAGGACATAGCCGGAAGGTGGTCTCTAAAACTGCTTTCAGGCTTAGAAATTCTGGGTACTTAGATGACTGCGAGACTGAGCACTCTGAAATCCTCGCACATTTCAATTTCATTCCACGATACTTGGATTACAAGACCGCCGAACCTAGTTCTGGCTGTCATTTTTCTGATCATATACCTTCGAAGATTTCATATTTCTAGTATCAAATTACTTTAGAATTAGATTGGTTAATGAGCTTGCTTGAACAGGTACCTCAGTCTCAGTAACTGCAGAATGGGAACGAATAGGAGCACCGTGGCTTCCTCTGGTTTGCTACTGAACCGCTGGACCTCAAACCAGCTCGGCAAGCGCTGATCAACTACCACCAGTTGTGCAGTGGCAAGGTCCTTATGGCCTGTGGTAAATCAGATGAGGTCTAGGGAGCTTTTCGCTCTTAGCAAAACTCACCTTTCAATGCTTTTAGCTGTACACTGTCACATCGGCATTCTTCCAGTAAGATTGAAGACAGATGTCAGCTGCATCAGCCGTTTGGAATAAGATGAGATGGAAACATCTTAAGACTTTCTGCTCGAAAATCCCGTTTTTGCCAGAACAAGACAAAAACACTTCGGATCTCATACAAATAGACATCCAGGTGATATAGCAAAAAGACATAAAACACCTTAGCAGATTAGTGATAGATTCAGGGCGCTTTGCCGATAGCTAATACAAGGTGCGTTTCAAAGTAAACTGGACTTAAAAACAAACAGAACAAATGGTTTTTCGGCAAATGAATTTATTTTATTCAAAATAGTCTTCTTCTGCTTCAATACAGCTTTTTGCACGGTCCTAAAGCATGTCGAACGAGTGTCTTAGCTCGTTGACCGGTATGGCCGCCAGTATGCCGGTGCCACATCAAGTGAACACGGGGAGTTGTTAATGGTTAGAATGTGATTTTTGGTCAATGTTGGATTCTGAACAATTTTTGATCGTCAGTTAATTTGTGCGGAACAAACCGTGCACAAACTTTTCGTAAGCCCAAATGTTCGGTCGAAATGTGATAAATCGATGTTTTGGAGATGTTCAATTTCGTTTCCATGAATTTCAATGATGATTTCGGCTGATTTTTGATGAACTCACGCACGGTTTCGATAGAATTTCCGATGATCACAGATTTTGATTGGGCCACATGTTGATCGTCATTTATGCCCTCACGACCACTTTCCAAACGTTGAAACCACTCGTGCACTCTGCTACGGGATAGGCAATCATCGCCATAAGCTTGTTTGATCAATTGAAACTTTTCGGTAAAAGTTTTACCAATTTTAAAACAAAATTTAATGTTGGCTCTTTGTTCGAAGCTCATTTTCGCACCGATAACATAAACATACTCACACTTAAAACGCAATAACTTCACTTCCAATCGATAAAATGTCATGAAATTCTCACTGGACAATCGATAAAGATAGCCGATTCTAACTCACAAGTCGACATATAGATGGCGCCACCAGAGGGCGCTAGATTCAAAAAGTCATATTTACTTTGGAAGTCACCTTGTATCTAGCCAATGGAGTTTCTCATCTGGCTTCACAAAGGACCTAACATAACCTAACCTATTTGGTGTTAGGAAGTTCGAATGGATTTGAGTGTTTTTCAAATCAATCACTGCCTTGCGCTGCGCGATTTGTAGCTTTCAAATAAAATAAAACAGTGCATTTTTTTTTGTTTCAAAATATATTTTATTACACACTTTATGCCTTTGACCATTATTAATTACCCGCTCTTACAACTAACAATAACATATGTAGACATACATAGATAGATACGCGCAAACATATGTACACATACAGTTATTTTTCATACATAAATACAATTGACCAAACAAATATATAAGAATATATATAATTTATATAAGTAGATACGTCTGTATGTTTCAATACAATGCAACAACACTAACTTAAATAAGTATTTCGATATACAAATAGAAAAACACACGAAAATATGTATGTATGAATATAACATGTAGTTACATAATCGTATTTTAGCAGATAAAAAATGAAAATAAAATTAAAAAAAAGTTGAAAGAAAAATCGTTTAACGATCAAATCAGTATTTAAACTTAAAACTAAAATAATTTATAAGAATTTTTTTCATTGTTTTCAAATACACAAATGCAGGAGTACGAGTGGAAGTATTGTTGACAGTACTAGCATTTTGTTATTGTTATTTTTTAGTTTAAAGTATTAAATTAGTTTTATTTTTCTTTTTGTTTTAATTATTTTAATTCATTTTTTAATTATTAGATCGTAATTTATTTTTTAATTATTTTATTATTTTTATTAATTTTTTATTTATTTTTTTTTATTTTTTAATATTTTAATTTTTTTGTTCTTCTTTTTGTCTGTTTTTTTTTTGTTGGAAGTAAAATTATAAAGCACTATGCACTGCGTAGCATAAATTACTGTTACTGGATATGTTTGTGATATACTTAGTTTCATTTTGCTATATTTTAAACAATATAAACAATAGTATTTACATTAAGTAAAAATTATACGAAAATTAATTTTGAGCTATCAATATAAATATGGTTATTTTTATATAAAAAAAAATAAATTTTAATGTTAGCGTAATGATACAGTTATATATATATATTAATATTAATTATTTACAGTATTTTTAAATTTTTTTACATACCTACATAGTATATGTATATGTGTGTTAAACCATATTTATAGCCTTTAATAAAAAATAGCAAGTTTAGTTTTTATTTTTTATTTTTTATTGTACTTATGCTTTTATATTCAATTTAATTTTTTTTATTATCTTATTTTTTCTTTTAATTGCTATTACTATTTATTTTTGATTTTACCATTTTTTTCCATAAATTTTATTGTTGCAATTTATTTCAATATTTTTTCATTTTATTTTTTTATAGCCAATTTAGAAAAAATATTTGTTTTTTACTGTTAATTACACAATAATATTTTTACAACAAGTCAACAACAAAGAATGTGGGTAAATATTAGTAGAGCAAAATATTCTAACCACAAATATACCATAACTTGTACATACATATGTACATTAATGTCATGCATATATGTATATATGTACATGTGTTCGCTACTTTTGTGAATAAACGAGTACATAGTTCCGTTATATAAGCCATAAAATTCAAAATGTTCACACTTTAATTGTATATGTACACGTAGTTGCTGTTATACAAGCACACCCTGCGAGAAACGAATTGAGAAATGCGAAATACAACACTGCGTTTTAGATTAGTAGCTTTTCACTGAAAATTTTTTAAGCTAACTTTTGCTTAAATTTCAAATTTTTTAAGACGAATTTTAAGTAAAAAGTTGCTTCAAACGTGGGAAGCACATATATTTTTCCCCCAATTAATTTATCTGCGAACAGCAACTCAAGTTATAGGCTTCCTGACCACTGCAGCGTCTTCCAGGTGGAGGTTGCTGCCATAAAGATAGCAGTAGATCTGGTGGCCCAGAGTGTAGCCTTCTTCAGAATGGCGACTATCCACTCTGTTAGTAGGGCACCGATATTAACCTTGCTGTGCGCTGATTGTATGCTCAAGACTGGTTGGGGAGGGGTTGTCTAAACTCCTTATCTCTATGCTCAAGTTACTTTAGGATTAGATTGGTTTGGGTGCCTGGCCACATGGAGATTGTAGGAAACCGCAGGGCTGATGAGCTTGCTAGGACAGGCAGCTCAATTTCAATAGCTGCCGTATGAGAACAGGTAAAAGCTCCGTTAGCTTTCTGTAGTTTGCTGCTGGACCACTGGGGCGCAGAGCAGCAATAATATTTAGTTTGGTTATTAGTAAAGGAAAAATATTAAAAACTAACAAAGTATTGAAAAAAAATACAAAATTAACTAAAAAAGGTTTTGGAAATCCACGGGTAAGTGTCACATTTTACCTTAAACCAACATTATTACTCAAAATTAACAAGAATAATTTGAAAATTAATGTCTTAATATTAAATATATACCTTGGAACTATTTCTCTCGCTAATATACAATATTTGTTTGCAAACACACAAAAATCCCGTAAAAAAAATTATAATTCCCGTTATGCTCAAAATTTCTCACAGGGTATTGTACGAATGCTATACACTATGATTATATACGAATATTTGTACATTAAAATATAAAAAATAGCGGAAATTATGGTGACTTTATTTTTATTGCTTTTATATTTTCCATTCCATTTTCTTTTGATTTTTATAGTTTTTTATAGCGCATGCCAAATTATACTTCCATTTATAGCATCTAGATAAGTAGTTAAAGTCACATTTTTTACGGTTTGTTTGTTGCTTTAATTACTTGTTAAACATCGTTTTGTTTTCATTTTAATTAAGTGGTATTCACGTTGTTACTTTCACTCAACATATAATTACGTTATTTGAATATTTCGTCCCACTAAAAAAGTGTTTGCGTTGACTTCATTTTCTTATTTCCAATGCTAAATGCTAACGTTCGCCACATTGTTGCAAGAACTTATAGTTGCAGCGTGTCTGCCTCATCCTTTCGAGCCATTTTCCTCAATATAAACATTACCCGGTTGTAATGTTTTTAAGATACGCCGTTCATGATGTTTTGCCGGTTTTTCTACGAGGAGATGGAGAGTAGAAAGAGAGGTTAGATAAAGTACCATAACTAAATTAAGATATAAGTTAGATATACTTAAGATATAAAACTCTAATTTGATACAAGCAATCGCTGTAGTAAGAGACACCTGTGGCAAAAAATATTGAAAAAATAGGCGTGGACTTGCCTTCTAATTGTTTTAATCTCCAAAACCACTTAAGCTACAATAACCAAATTTGCTTACGACAAATCTAATATGTCATAAAATGTTAGATCAGAGATGGTATAAGAGGTATTTATGGGAGCCGGTGTAAAAATTGGTCGATGAGAGTGGCACCTTTAGGTAAAATCCCATATCTCGGGGCCCGATCGAGCGATTTCGACTAAATTCCATGGCATTCTTTTCTCATTCCTTTGTCCCAGTGTGAAAGTGGGCAAAATCGGGCTAAAACCACGCCTACCTCCCATATAACACAATTTTAAATTCCATTTGATTCTTTCGCTTTGCAGCACACAAATCACGAGTATTGCCTTTAGAGTATGCCACTTTTGGTCATAATTGTCCAAATCGTATGACATATACAGTTGAAATTCAGAGAGAATCTTTTCCTGATAATAGTTTCTCTATGTACTAAAAATGGGTTGAATCAGGTCAATGCTTCACTAAGCCCCCACACTCTGTGTGTGTAGAAAGATTTTCAAACTTCCGAATGACTTTATACCGCGTATATCGGCCAATATATGAGCTATCCTAATGAAAATTAGAGAGCTTGTTTTACTCATCTCCATGTATCTTTGTGCCGAAAATATAAAAAATTGGGCGAAAATTTGACTTAGACCCAATATAACAAGCATACTAGGTGCTTTCCAAAGTAAACAGGACTTCAAAAAAAAAACAGAACAAATGGTTTTTTCGGCAAAATCAATATATTTTATTCAAAATAGTTTCCTTCTGCTTCAATACAGCCTTTTGCACGGTCCAAAAGCATGTCGAACGAGTGTTTTAGCCCGTTGGCCGGTATGGCCGCCAGTATGCCGGTGCAAGCCTTTTGAATGGCCTCCACGTTTGTATAACGCTTTCCTTTCATGGGCAAATGCATTTTTCCGAAAAGGAAGAAGTCGCACAGTGCCATATCAGGTAAATACGGGGAGTCGTTAGTGGTTAAAATGTGATTTTTGGTCAAATGAACGGTCACAAGCGTCGAATCGAATGTTGGATTCTGAGCAATTTTTGGTCGTCAGTCAATTTGTACCGAACAAACCGTGCACACACCTTTCGTAAGCCCAAATGTTCGGTCAAAATGCAATAAATCGATGTTTTGGAGATGTTCAATTCCACTTCCAAGAATTTCAATAATGATTTCGTTTGATTTTTGATGAATTCACGCACAGTTTCGATGGAATTTCCCGTGATCATGGATTTTGATTGGCCCACATGTTGATCCTCATTTATGTCCTCACGACCACTTTGAAAACGTTGAAACTCTGCTACGGGATAGGCAATCATCGCCATATACATCAACAATTGAAACGTTTTGGTAAAAGTTTTACCAATTTTCAAACAAAATTTAATATTGGCTCTTCGTTGGAAGCTCATTTTCGCACCGATAACACAAACATACTGACACTTAAAACGCAACAACTTCACTGGACAATCAATGAAATGTCATGAAATTCTCACTGGACAATCGATAAAGACCAGTCGACATATAGATGGCGCCACCAGGGGGCGCTAGATTCAAAAAGTCCTGTTTACTTTGAAACGCACCTTGTATAACATCTGAGTGAGTTTACCCCATATGATTGGTAATGGTATGTGAGGTACGTTGATGAATCTCAGGAAACATTTTAGTTTCATTTTGGTATATGACATATTCATGGTAGACCTTACTTCGAATATGTCGGTCAGTGTTTGAGTTGGATTATTATACATATGTAGTTATATAAAAAATTGCTTGGATTCCGATCATCTGTTTGAGGTTTTACATCTTAAGGTATTTCCCTGGCTTTTATTCTTGTTAGATGCAAGAGTATAGACTATAAAATGTTCGGTTCCACCCTACCTTAAGCCTTCCTTACTTGCTATTTTTAATTTTTTCATATAGCTCGAGTTCCTAGAATCACCGTCGCCAGTAGTGACCTTCTTGAAAAAGTATATTCCAGCTATTGGCGGATATTACCATTTTGTATCACAATACAGTCAAATACATTTATATTTATGTATGAAAAAGAGATATTCAATAACTTTAACCCTACTCTCAGAAAAAATTATTAAAGTTAGGCCTTTTTGAGCACTCTAGATTGGTCTAATCCCTTAACAAAGTTGTGGTCGAAGGTTTCATAGATTATTATTGAAATTTAGAAGTATTATTGTCAGCATAAAGGGTCAGAGAAGCCAATGAAAAATAGACAGTAAACACTGTCCGTCATTTAAAATTTATATATAGACTATATAGAGAAACCAAATGCTAAAAAGGCATTCCCTGTGATGAATGAATTTTTTTTTTTTTTTGGCAGCCGAGCAAGCTCTGTTAAGTTTTTTCGATAATAATAAATCCCATTTGCTGATTCCTCTAACTCAAAATCTTTAAATATTTTGATGAGAAAAGTAGTAGTAATACTAATAAGAATATGGAATTTATTATTAACGAAAACACTTACCCAGAATCATTATAGAAACGCCATCAAACTTTAAGAATTTCTTCGAATGTTTTGCTTAAAACCAAGACTGAGAAATTACTTTTCTACTCGCAATAAGGACCTTCAAACAACAATCTTTAACAGGGAAAATGTCCGAGACCATTAAAAAAACCAACAATTTCCTTTGCGAAATTTTTTTAAAAAATAATTCATTTTCTGCTAGAAAAAATGTAAAATTTAAGCTTTCAAGTAGCAACGGTTGTCTCTAATCATATCACAATAAAAAAAAAACAGTTTTTGGTTGAAAGAATGACACCCTTTCAAAATTTGCTCCAAACTATAAAACATGGCAAATTTGACACTTGAACCACTGCAAATTTCAACGCTTCACAATTGTCAAACTCAAGTGACATATGACTGTCACCAGTTTTAGTACAGAAAGGTGCAACAAAGAATTTTAATGTTCAATTGCAAGATGGTCGAAGAAGACCACGAATTGTGGTGTTATAAATACGCAAGACTATAAAACAAAAAATAAAAATGTCAAACCAAAACAGAATTATTTATGCAACAAATGAAAAAACTGCATTACTTCTTGACTCTTATTTGTGGCACGTCTGTCAGAATGGATCGCACGTGATCGGCAACCAAATAAATTGGCTTCTGACGAAATTAAATTTTTGGGGAAGCAAATTATGGCAAGAACAATGAAAGAAGAAATGCGCTAACGATTCGCGGACAATTAACGCAGACCACAGGATTACACAGCTGATTATTTCGGGGCGGAAGACATGCCGCACTTATGCCAAGAGTTTTTAATTTCTTTTGTTCTTCTTTTCATAACTTTCATAGCATATTGTTTTCCATTTTTTGTTTGCGTATTAAAAATACTTTTCATTAACATGTTGGCGCGTCAACATTTCAATAAATCACACGTAAGAGTTATTCATATTCACACTTGCGCCTCGAAGAGGAGGGTTCATCAGCGTATTTATTTGCGCACGCTGGAAATAAATTACGAAACTCTTTACAATATTGTCGGAAAGCAGTTTACCAATGCTTTTCTTTTCATATTTACTGAAAGATTTTTTAATATTTTTTTTGTATTTCGAATAACATTCAATCGCACTGTGGCTGAGTGAACGGGAAAAAATAGAGCCAAGCAAATATAAATAGGCTGAAAAAGTAAGCTTGCGCCGCTTATGAGTAGCTCTCGCCGCCCAGTCAGTTGTGGCGCATAAATGGATGTGTCTGGCGACGCGTCTCGTATGGCAGCCACACTTCATAATTGTCACTCAATACCACGTCGATATTTATTTATACATTCCTTTAATATATGTATTTGAGCCGTAAAAAGTTGCTTGACTTTTGATTTTTGAACACTTTTTTAATACTTTTTCAAAAAAATTCCTGTTCGACACAAATTTCTATGCAAATTTTCACACTTTCCATGTCGCCACCTTCGTCTTCTCAAATTGCAGGCGTAGCTCGTGCTTGTACCCAACACATGCCTCGTATGAGGCACTCACATAAAGAAAGTGCACACTCTTCAGCATTACAATAACAATTTGAGACAATAGACATACCAGAAAGGATGTCAAATGCGAAACAGCGGGTATTCTGTAACTAATGTCACTCATAAAATAAACAGCAGAAACAATTAATTTCGACAAACGATTTTACTCGCACTTCATACACGCCTGCCTCTTAAACGGTCATGGTACAAGCAAACAAAAAACCAAAAACTATGTACTCTGCTTGAAATAATCCGAATCTCATTGGTTAAACTGCATAGCGCCCAAGGGATAGTCGAAAAAATAGAAGTCAAGAGTCAAGCACTTCAGTCGTTTTTCATTGTCATACTCAAGTGGCGTGTAAATTACTTTTGTATCCACTCTAAGTCATGCTGAAGGCGAGAGAGAGCGGCATAACTGTAAACTACCTGTTTACCGCACAAATATGTGTGTCGACCTTTACATTTTTGAAAACCATATGTTGCACAATTATCGTTTGTACGATCGATAAATTCGAACTTTATTCGTACTTTTATTTGAGATTTTCAAAATAAGCATAAATAAAATCGGTTTTAGACACGAGATATTTACCTTGTTGCCTTCTTAATTTATTGAAGAAGGTTTTAGAATGAAATATTGAAAACCCTTACTTTTAGTTTCTGCGTTTTCATCACTTTTTTAAATGCTCTTAGCGTTGTTTCAGACACAAATTCGCCTTAAGTCCAAAAGTTCTGTGAGCTTTACTGATCTATGTACATATGTTTTTTTTTTCAAACAACTCAAGTTTCGGGTGATGAAATTTCAATTCATACTGTTTTTCAACGCGCTATGATATCCTATGGATACATTATGGACTGCTAAAAATGCGACAAGTTTTCTGATTTACAGATCCAAGAGTAGTCACTAGGAATACCTTCAGAGCGAGTACTACTATGAGCAAAAAATAGTAAGACTTTTTAACTTAAATTTCGCGAGAAATCCCGTTCGTCAAAATAGATTGGTATGACTGTTGGTGACATCTGTGCCAATTGTTCCATCAAAATAATCATTAGCATTTGTAATACGCTTGTCTTTCTGAAGACGATTTTTACTATGAGTGAAATTGTTCAACAAAGAAGTTCCTTTCAATTTTGTGTGCGGAATCAAATTTCTGATGCCGAAAAGTTCAGAATGATAATTGTTGATAGCGAGCAAGTGCTTTTGATTGGTACAAATTATTCAAAGAGGGTCGAGAACACGCTGACGACGAACCACGTCCTGGACGGCCATCAACATCAAGTGATGAACAATATATCAATAACATAAGAGAATTGATGCTGAAGAATCGAGGATTAACAGTCAAAGATCTTAATGACATCGTTTTAATATCGGAAGGATCAGAGAAAGCCATTTTGAAAGATCGTTTGGGCCTTAGAGAAGTATAATCACGATTGGTTGCAAAATCACAAAATTTTTTTCGGAAAACAGCGTTGAGTTAACGTCTGTGAAGCAATGCTTTCCAACTACCTGGAAGTCATAAAAAATATAATTACTGGTATGAATCTTGGATCTATGCTTACGACCCGGAAACAAACGATGGTCGAAGCCGAAAAAAACTACGTCTAAGCAGGTGAAAAATCAAGGTTATGTTGACAGTTTTTTCGATAAAGAAATACCTGATTTATGGTCGACAACTCTTGGTTTTTGCACCACGATAATGCACCATCGCATACTCACCAAACTTTCAACCAACATCATGCCACAACCATATTAAACATTAAACGTCAATCGCTACGCGCATTGAAGGCTTCGGGAAATTGACTTTAACAACTGTTTCGAGCTTGGAAGAACGTTAACACAAGTATATTGGGGCCAGTGGTGATTACTTTGAGGGGACAACATAGATTTGGAAGAATACATTAAGAATTTTAAAATTATAAAAGAAGTCTTACTATTTTTTACTCATAGTGGTGAAATGTATTGATAGGGTCGATATTGGTATAATTTTGGTGAACCAAAATAAGTGATAATTAGCCCTTTTTAATTATTATTTAAACAACTACCGATACTTTTATTCTCCCACGAATTTGACATTAATTGTTATATCTCCCTGCTTCTAAACTTTCATTAAAGTTCTATACGAAAATACCT
Organism: Bactrocera tryoni; assembly: GCF_016617805.1. NCBI lineage: Eukaryota > Metazoa > Arthropoda > Insecta > Diptera > Tephritidae > Bactrocera > Bactrocera tryoni. The sequence continues at coordinate 45,766,732 of NC_052502.1, forward strand.
AAAATTAAATATCAAAAACTAAAGTTATTTGTGTATAATCTCGAAATTATAACTATAATTCGAGTTATTCGACGAAGTCCACTTACCCGGTAATAGCACATGTTGCGGCTGGAAATTCGTTGATACACCTAATGCATCGGCATTGCCAATAAAGAATGTTCCGCCCTCCATACTCTGTACTTCAGCTAATTTCGCCATTAATTTTGTAGATAATTCTTCAACATCTGAAAGATAGAAGAGAAAGCAATTAGAATCACGAAAATAATAAGAGCGTTTATAAAGGGACACTCCAATAATAAACTTATGCCATATAATAGTTAGAATAGCCTTTTCACAAACAACTTTTCTCACTTTGCTTGACAAATCATACTTTCGCAACAAAGCAAAGAGATCAGAGGGGATTTAACGCTTTGCTTTCTGTACATCGTCAATAAAAATTGCACTGTTGCAGGAAAAAGCGTTGAAAAATGAAGGTCTCCAACATTTTACTACACTTTGCGTTCCCTCGATATGAGCGAACTCTCACAAAAGCCTACATCGAATTTTCTGACAAAGCAGAGGTCTGCAACAAAGCGAAGCTAAAGCCAACTGTTTAGTAAGTATTTCTCTCTCTTTTTTTTTTGTAGATTATGGAGTTTAATATTGAAGTTTATTACTGCTTCACTAGAAAATCCCACTGGTCCCCTGTATTGTTAAGGAAGTTGAGATTATATTTTAATAATATTTTATTAAGTATTTTATTATATCGCAGATTATGGCAATTTTTTTGACAGAAAATTTCTAAATAAAAAAAGCTCCGAAATAATCGAAACAGACTTCCAGTTTCGCACTGCGCCCATAGCTCCATCTTAATTTAATTTCCAATATGTGGCAGCGTAAAAAATAAAATTATAAGAAATAAGTAAAAATAAAGACCCACAAAGAAATAAAATCTAAAAGCAAAGAAAAATATTTTATGCATGAGTTCGGTAATCTCCTTCAAAATGTTCTTAAAATCGCACATTATATCTCACAATAAAATCTTCTTCTTCTATAATCCTATTGCGCAGAGCTTTTGCGTTCAATGTTTATTTTTCTTGAGTCTTCTTCTTCTTTTATGTCTAACTTGTGTCGAAATGTAAACAATTCGTTGAAAAAGAGTACATTAAAATAGCCATAAGTCAGAGAAAATAAATTATTTAAAAAATTTATTATATTCGCTGGTTTGTTTTCCAATTTTTTGACGCAGCAATTTGTTTACGCTGAGAATTCTTTGTTAGGTGAAGACTGAAAGGAAGCAGTAACCGCAGATACCATACATGAGAACTGAGCCAGTAGATGGGAGATGGGCGCACAGTGGGAGTGTCGGGGCTATTAATATTTGGCGCACGTATCTGGTTAATACCAAGCAATGCAAATATTTTCATTCATTTTGAAGAAAGTGCAGGAAGTGGAAATGGAGGGAGATTGCGAAAGTTTTGCAAATCTGTGTTTTGCCAATTCGGTAGCAACTTAGTAAATGATTTAGTGCAAAATAAATCGAACCAAAATACAAACTGCAAAACAATGCTAATATCTCTTTATTTATTTAACTTTGCTAGAAATCAAAAATGGTTTAAAATAAATTTTGAAATTTGATTGCCTTCAATCGAAGACATTTTTGGCGCAATACAAATTGTAGGAAAATGGAAAGCTTTTCTGTTTTTTTTTTTCAAAATTAAGAAAAAACTTTTGATGAACTAATGACATCAAAAGAGCTGCAATTATCGAATGACTAGTTTTCACATTTCGTCAAAAATTATAAAATCATTTTAGATTCATTAAATCAAGTATTATTATTAAATTTTTTCAATGTTTTAAGGTTAGATTTGAGATAAGTAAACAAGACCAGTACAAAAGTCAAACATTTTAGCAGATACATTTAAAATGTAAGTATCAGTGATACTCTAACAAATTTAGCGATCAACCATATCAGAAGTCGCTAACTTTGTGTGCTATTTAGACTCCGAAATAATAACCCTCCCACATATATTTTCAACAAATATCTCTGATATTTTCTGAATTAGCAAAAAATGAATCGCCAGGTTCAGATAATATAGGAAATTTATGCCTCAAGGCCCTGCCTCGTAGTGATTTTACTAGATATCAAACCTGCATTCGACTCTGTTTGGCACAATGGGCTCTTGTACAAAATGATGCTCTTGAAATTTCCCCTAGTTTATATTAAAATTATACAGAGTTTTTTAACCAAACGATCATTCACAGTTCACCTGGGCGAAGCACAGTCTCACAAAATGGACATCCATGCGGGTTGTTCCCAGGTTAATGCCCGTTTCTATTGTTCTATAACATTTTAACTTCTTACTTCTCGGCGCTATGGGAGAGCACAGCTTCTGTTCTCGCGGACGACACCGCAATACTCTGCTCAGGGTTCATTGTGGCTGATATCAACAATTCACTCCAAGAGGACTTTAATATCTCTTTCTTTAACAAATGGAAAATACTGGTTAATACTGATAACTCAAGCAATTTTTTCACGAGGAAGCGTAAAGCATCTTCCTCCCAACAAGCAATATTTCACTTAACTGGATCGAAGTCAACTGGGAGAAGAGGGTTCGATATTTAGGACTGACACTAGACCTTATACTTTGGCAAGCCGCATTTTTTATACATTTTGAGTATTATTTCAATCAGTGCGTGAGTTTCAATATATGTAGTAATGATAAAATTGGTTTTATGGATTTGAGATAATTGTGTTAGGCAGAAAAATCTTGCTCCCCGTCAGACTTAAGCAACGATATTTGCTTTTTGCCTTACATACATGATGAAATTTTATCAGTCCTATCTTGGGCACTTGGATGACTCTGAAAACATATTTTCATAAAAACAGAGTCAAGAGTCTCGCGGTAAAACATATTATAAAAGTCAAGTTGGCTCCTTGCTTACTGCTAATATCAAAACATATTATGTCAAATAATGCCTATTCAAGATGTTATGGTCGATATCTAAAATTTGAGTATTTAGTTTTGAGTAATAAGAGAAGAGTTTTTATTTTAGGATAAACGTTTTCCTTTGGATAAAAGCAAAGTATTTGATTTTACTATTAAAGATAGTAGAAAAGTTTCCATCTTGAAAACTTCTATGCAACTTATAAACATTTATATGAAATATAAATATATATACATTCCTTTATGTATAGGTTTTTATAATAGGTGGTCGGTCTAAAGTACATTATTAGGCGCGTGCTACAGCTGCTTTCTATTTCCCAACACATTAGAACATTCTTATACATAATACTCGTATTTCTACTTTCTGATGGGCAATAATTTCACTATCGATAATTTCCACCTCCAACTATTGGCTAACAGCAGTACAAAGCAGAAAATCAGGCAAGCGAGACGAAGGCCCATTCAAGAAAATTTTCTAAACAACGCGCAGTTGTTTTGAAGGTACATGCACACATACATAAATATATGTATGAATATATCCATATATGTATATATATATGTATTTATATGTGGTATATAATATATATATATGTACATATACCAGTGCTTTTGCGAGATTTTGCTAAATAACAAGCCTTTGAAATTCGCATATAATTTTTATACTCTCGCAACAATGTTGCTAAGGAGAGTATTATAGTTTTGTTCACATAACGGTTGTTTGTAAGTCCTAAAACTAAAAGAGTCAGGTATAGGGTTATATATACCAAAGTGATCAGGGTGACGAGTAGAGTCGAAATCCGGATGCCTGTCTGTCCGTCCGTCCGTCCGTCCGTGCAAGCTGTAACTTGAGTAAAAATTGAGATATCATGATGAAACTTGGTACACGTATTTCTTGGCTCCATAAGAAGGTTAAGTTCGAAGATGGGCAAAATCGGCCCTCTGCCACGCCCACAAAATGGCGAAAACCGAAAACCTATAAAGTGTCATAACTAAGCCATAAATGAAGATATTAAAGTGAAATTTGACACAAAGGATCGCATTAGGAAGGGGCATATTTGGACGTAATTTTTTTGGAAAAGTGGACGTGGCCCCGCCCCCTACTAAGTTTTTTGTATATATCTCGGAAACTACTATAGCTATGTCAACCAAACTCTATAGAGTCGTTTCCTTCAGGCATTTCCATATACAGTTCAAAAATGGAAGAAATCGGATAAAAAGCACGCCCACCTCCCATACAAAGGTTATGTTGAAAATCACTAAAAGTGCGTTAACCGACTCATAAAAAACGTCAGAAACACTAAATTTTACGGAAAAAATGACAGAAGGAAGCTGCACCCAGGCTTTTTTTAAAAATTGAAAATGGGCGTGGCGTTGCCCACTTATAGACCAAAAACTATATCTCGGGAACTACTCAACCGATTTCAATGAAATTCGGTATATAATATTTTCTTAACACCCTGATGACATGTACGAAATATGGGTGAAATCGGTTCGCAACCACGCCTTCTTCCAATATAAAGCTATTTTGAATTCCATCTGATGCCTTCTCTGTATAATACGAGTATAAACATTAGGAACCAATGATGATAGCGGAATAAAACTTTACAAAAATACGGTATTTGAAAAATATGTAAATGACGTATTATGAAATCTCGATTATCACTTTACCATGCGAGAGTATAAAATGTTCGGTGACACCCGAACTTAGCCCTTCCTTACTTGTTTAATTTAAATTTCACGCGAAAACGCTTGTTTTCCTAAAGTACATATGTAAATTGCATTCGGCGTTGTTCATGGTAAAATTGTATTCTGTCCTATCTTGGGCACTTGGATAGCTTTGAGAACATACTTTCATAAAAACAGAGTTAATAGTCAGGAGGTAAAGAAAGTTGGCTCCTTCCTTAGTACAAGTATCAAAACAGATTATATCAAATAATGCCTATTCAAGATGTTATGGCCGATATCTAAAATTTGAGTATTTAGTTTTGGGTAATAAGAGAAGGGATTTTATTGTATGATAAACGTTTTCCTATGGATAAATAGAGAGCATTTGATTTTATTATTAAAGAAAACAGAAAAGTTTCCATCTTGAAAACTTCTATGCAACTTATAAACATTTATATGAAATATACATATACTTGTATACATTCTTTTATCTATAGGTTTTTATAATAGGTGGTCGGTCTAAAGTACATTATTAGGCGCGTGCTACAGCTGCTTTCTATTTTCCAACACATTAGAACATTCTTATACATAATACTCGTATTTCTAATATCTGATGGGCAATAATTTCACTACCGATAATTTCCACCTCCAACTCTTGGCTAACAGCAGTACAAAGCAGAAAATCAGGCAAGCGAGACGAAGGCCCATTCAAGAAAATTTTCTAAACAACGCGCAGTTGTTTTGAAGGTACATACACACATACATAAATATATGTATGAATATATCCATATTTACACATATGTATTTATATATACCAGTGCTTTTGCGTGGTTTTGCTAAATAAAATGCCTTTGAAATTCGCACAAAACTTTTTCCTTATTTGTTTGTTTGTTTTTTCGTTCCGGTTAGAACAGAAAATGCGTATGTATATTCTGCAACATTGGAAAAATAAATATTTTTCTGCATACCAACATTGATATTGATGATCATTTGTTGTTCGTGCACATGACCCTCACTTTTGTTTTTCTATGAAGTTTTTTCTAAAATAATTCACTATTACATCATTTTTAAAAATGTGTTACTATGAGCAAAAAGTAATAAGACTTTGTTCGTAATTTGAAGTTCTTAATGTATACATCAAAATCTATGTATGTTGCCCCCTCAAAGTATCCCCTCTGACCACAGTTTGTTTAACTTTTACCTAAAATACAAAATAACGTAACAACACTTTTCATAAGTTTACAGGCGAAGGAAAAACGATATAATAGAAGCCACTTTATTGAATGAAAACTTGAGTTTTGCCTATAAAATGGTTATATATTGGTTATATCTGACAACGGAAAGTTAAAATTTTAAGATACATATAAACATATAGTATAAGCAATATGATGTAGTAAATTGAGGGCAATATGAACCCCAATTTACTTTTTTTATGATACATAGTCTTCTATTTCAGTTGACGATATATGCATTTGAAAAAAAAAATAATAATTTAAGGAAAAATGTATTTGGCTTAGTTCTTAAGCGAATTAACATCTATATTAGTGTTTCTTCACCTTCTTCTGAAACTGAGAAATTTTTTAACGAAATCACAAAAATTTCTCAAGTGTCAACTTTAATCATTAAACATTTTGCAAAATGTAAACAGGATGCATCAAAGTTTCGAGGAAATATAAACAAAATAAAAATTTATAGCACATCAATATTTAAAAATATACCAAAAGTATGATGTCATGACAAATGAGCTTTTCATTGAAAAATATTTTCGTCATTACATATCGTCAGCTGAAATGCAAAATAACGTAACAACATTTTCAGAAATTTACATTGGCTTGAATGAAACACGAAATAAAAGGGTTTATATCTGACCGCAGAACCTGAAAATGTTGAACATACTTACATATGTATTATTATGTATGTAATTTGAAGTAGTGAAGCGTAATCAAGAACACACTCAATTTCGGATTTTTTGATGATACGTTATTTTGCATTTCAGGTGACGATATGTAGATATATCTATATTTTATTCAACAAAAAAAGCTTTCTTTATGGAAAGTTTTTAATCATCTGCCTAAGAAAATCAACATCTTTTTAATAAAATATTATTAACAATTTCCGGGTACTTTTTTTTCACAATATTTCAAAGACTTTAGGCAAGTTTACTGTGGTTGACTTTATAAAGCACAAGTCGAATAAATTTCAGGCCAGACTTTCCTAACAAGTTGTAGCCCTAGTTGTTCCAGAAAGAGCCAGAAATAATCAGGTTAACTCCAGGCAGCAAAGACAAGTATGAAATCTACAACATTTTCGACATTAGTATTTGAATTAGAACCAGATTGGGCTTTTAAGTGCAAATATTATTGTACTGAATTACATATGGTAATTGAATGTCTCGTTTTCATTCTAACCAGCTCAAGAGATTTGAAAGTCCAGCAAGAAACTTATTAAAATTGCGTATAAAATAACAATATTATTTTAAAACTTCATAACGTCACCTGAAATGCAAAACTACTCATCATTAAAAAATCGAAATTGAGTTTTTTCTTGCTTATAATTTACCACATCAAAATGCATACATGTATCATAAAACTTGAGCCACTCGGTGTCAGTTATAACCAATATATAACCAATATATAACCAATACATAACCAATATATAACCAATACATAACCATTTTATAACCAACACTAAAATCTTATTTCAATATGAGAGGTTTCTATTAAAACGATTTTCCCTCGCCTGTAAACTTACGAAAAGTGATTTTACGTTATTTTGCATTTCAGGTAACGATAGAGTCTTCCGGTGTTAGCTTTCATCGCCAATTATTCATTACAATGAAGTATATTCATAAGAATTTATCATTCGAGTACAATTCTGTGAAGCAGCTAACAACGTTGGAAATACGTTACTGCGATCGGAGGGTAAAAAACAGTGAGAGGAAAGCTCTTTTTATCAGAATACATTACTTTCATTTACAATTTGTAATATGCAGAAAAATATTTCAAACCTCTTCCAACAGTATTCTATAATAATCATCTATTATGCCCATCATTTCTCACACCCGCTCTCCCCTTTTTCGCAGCAAACAATTTTGCACGGAAATGATCTTGCAAATATTTTTATAGACGCACACTTTCTTACACACATACAACGGCACGGCATGCCTGAGTATTGGTATTTTAAGTGCTTGCCGCCATTACAATGGCACGTTCCAAGTTGAAGGAAACCATTTGTGGCATCATGGATATGTCGTCAGCAAATTGTTGGCATTCATACGGCGAACGCTTATTAACTATTTCCATTTGCATTTTTGCTTCAATTTATAAATAAATTTTTTGCCACAATTTACTACAAAAACAAAACATAAAATAAAATAAAATTTTGTTGGCAAAATAATTGAAAAGCTTGCATGATCGGTAAAATTAGAATATTTGCGCAATTTCTGGCGGAAAAATGTCTGGTAATAAGTGGCTGCTCGGAAAGTTTTATGCATTTATTTTTGGAAGGAATTTGATTTTTACTATTACAGTCGCGAGAAAATTTTTTGTGAAATTACTTAGCTAATGCATATACTTACATATATAGGATATGTTATATACCTATACAGTCGCATCCATACATATGTATATCGTGGCCTAAAATGCAAAATAACGTAACATCACTTTTCCTAAGTTTACTGGCGTAGGAAAAACGATATAATAAAAAACCACTCATAAAACAAAATTTGAAGTTTGGTTATAAAGTGGTTATATATTGGTTATATAATCGTTATATAACGGTTATATAATGGTTATATATTGGTTATGAAATGGTTATGTTATTATGTTATTTTGCATTTTAAGAATTTTGAATTTTGGTTATAAAGTGGTTATATATTGGTTATATAATCGTTATATAACGGTTATATAATGGTTATGAAATGGTTATGAAATGGTTATGTTATTATGTTATTTTGCATTTTAAGAATTTTGAATTTTGGTTATGAAGTGGTTATATATTGGTTATCGAATGGTTATATATTGGTTATATCTGACAACGGAAGCTGCAAATTTTATGCTGCATATATGCAACATGATGTAGCGAGTCGTAAGCAATAAATAACTCAATTTTGATTTTTTTGATGATACTTTGTTTTGCATTTTAGGCGACGATATATATGTACATATGTATGAATAAGTAAATATATACATAGTATGCAGGTAAAACTCAAATTTCTGTAAACACTTTACCATCTGTTAGGTGTACCGGTTGCTTACTTTCAAACCAATTTATAAACACACACACATACATATATGTACATTTGAATGTTGCATGTGGCATGTTGCATGTAATGAGCATTTCCTTAATTACTCGCTACTCAAGTGGTTTCCTACTTGCGTCGCCACAATCAAGCTGACAATATTTTCATCAGCACCTCGTTGGTGCAACGACATCATCAACATCAACGTCAACGTCATCGTTCGCGCATCAACGGCATTATCATAATGACACGCACTTTATGACGCGCATAAATTTCTATGCCACCAAATGGGATTACAACTTCCGCAAGCGCCTCACTCTACACCACACCACAAACGTGTGTGGGTATGTGTACGCATAGGTGCGTCTACTTGTATAGAACTACTAACAAATACCAGCGACGTAAATTTAGAGAATCTATTTTAGTGTGCCGCTTTTGTTTTTGTTATTTTCCGCTTGTTCTCTAATATGTTTTCGAAATTGTTTCCAAAGTGACATTTGATGTATGTATGTACATACAAGTATGTATGTACTTACGTTCCATAAGCGTTTCGTTGGCGCGCCACTTGATCGTACACCGCAACGCCTTCCCCAACGCCTACGCCACCTCTTAACTGGCCCGACTGCCGTTGCATCGGAATGTTTATTGAAAAATGTTTCGACAGCACATTTGTGACATTATTGAAATTTTTCCATATTTTTCTCTTATTACTTTTCCCTCATTATACATTGAGCATTGTGTGTATTCTTATAGATCCGGCCGTTAGCCGGAAGCCATTTGTTTTTATGTTCCCATGTGGTTTTGTCTTTAGTTCCGTTTGACAGTTTTCTTTCACCTGCGTTTAGTATTTCACTTGTCCTTGGCGCTTATAATTTCCACATTTCATTTTGTTTCATTGGAAATTTCGCTTTTTATGACGGTATTTCAACTTTATAAGCTTTGAAGCACTGAACACTTGTTATATAGATACAGATATGCTATAAGGCATACTTCCTTTATAGATCACAAACTTTCTTTTTGTAATTTTTTCATTTGTTTTCTTATTTCATAAGTATTATTGTCTTTTACTTCACACTCTTAGGTATTTCTTCCTCATTATTTCTATGGTTAGTATTTTTGTGTGAAGTTTTTTCTTCTGTGTTTGAATTATTGATAATTTCCGGTAGTTAGGTCTTAAAATGATTTGATTTATTACTTTTAAAATTATAATTCGTAGCTGTCTTTTAGTTTCTATGTTATATTCCCAAATTGTTAAGGGGGGAGTAAGGTATTTTTGTTTTTTTTACATTTTTTTTTATTATTTTATATTATTGTACAATATCTTAAGATTATTCTGTGAAAATTTGAGAGCAATTAAAGCAAAATTGACCGAGATATACACTTGTAAGTCTCTGCCCTCCGATTTGACAGTGAGCGTCTGTGAAACTTTAAAGCGTTTCTTCCCCATCTCACATTTTCAAATTCGGTGTCCCTCATAACTTCGAAACTACTGCACCGATCCTTTTGAGATTTTAAACACTATTTCTGTACATATTTTACCAGGCAACGCTGGAGAGCTTTTTTTTTGGTCATAATTTTGATTTTGCAATAACAAATTTGCCGATTTTTTCCCATAAAATTATGTTTTTCACTTCAAAGTCTTCAAAAAAATTCAAAAATTGGAGTTTCAAAAAAACCCTTACAGCGTTACCTGGGGAAAACTATTATCTAACGAATGAACTTTCATTTTTTGATTTCAAATGATCCAGCAACGAGTTATGAGGGGCACCGCAATTCAACTTTTTTTTCGAGACCCGTCCGGACAATTGCTGCCATTGCCGTATTTTTTAATATTTCTTTGTAAAAAATTGATAAGACATTTGTCGAATGTCATACTTCAATGTGCCATTGGTTGGATAAATAAATTTTAACTGTGTCGTCAGGAAAAAAATCACAAAACCATGGCTTTTTTCGTATGATTTGACCTTACCCCCCCTTAATTTTACCTCAAATATAATGAGGACTGTTTATTATCAAACGAAAAAAAATTATGGCATTTATTTTTTGGAGATTTTTTCTTTTAAATGTTGGCCGTGGCTCAGATAGTCCATCCGATGAATCCGATTTTCGATGACTCGTGAAATTATCTGCTCCCGGAAGTGTTCTCTCAATAAATCCATTGATTGATGCGATGTGTGGGAAGTGGCGCCGTCTTGTTGAAACCAAATGTAGCCGAGATCATGAGCTTCAATTTCGAGCGGCTTCAGTTCTTGAACAAGCTGTATTTTGTACGCTTTCATTTAAGATCCCGACGTAAAATGCGCCAAGTCGTTCCATACGTCAGTCCGAGTTGTTGCGAACGGCGTCGAATCGACTCTCCCCAGTCTTCGTGTACACTCTCAGCTACGACTGCTATATTTTCTTCACTGCGTGCTGGAGTAGGTCTTCGGTCTGATATTATCCGATAATTACTGCTAGGTCTGAAGCGACGTTGCGAATATTACGCCGATTATGGCCATAATTCCGTCCTCTTTTTACGAATAGCTTCACGTAAACGACGTATAACGGTCAAATAATAGGCCTTGTTGATAGTTTGGCCAGTCAGAGGAATTCGGAGTGCACCACACCACGATAATTGCAGAAAACTGTCAACATAATCTTGGCGTTTGGCCTGCTCTGACTTGTTTTTTTTTTTTTTGGCTGAACCTTTGCCACGTTATTCGGCCTATTGATCGTCTGTTTCCGGTTTTTAAGCATAGACCTAGGACTCATGGCCAGTAATAATACGTTTCATGATATCCTGGTAGTCGGAAAGCGACGTTGTTGTTTCAATACAAATGAGTCATTTTGGAACCAATCGTGCTTTCACTATTCTTAGTCGCAGACGATTTTTCAAAATGGTTTTCTCTGATCCCTCCGATATTCCAACGAAGCGATCGTATATCCTCAAGCACTAATTCCTTTATTTTATTAACGTGTTGATCATCAGTTTATGTTGATGGTCGAAGAATGGGTTTTAAAGTAAAAAATCTGACTATTTTTTGCCGCCAGTAGTACTTTCGTATAAGAGGCAATGTCGTTGGCCAGGTCCTCAGTTTCAAACTAGGTTTGATAGTTGAGTATTCTGATATGTAATTTTAGTAATAAGAACTTTTAACCTAAAATATAAAACCTCTTATAAGTTGAATTTCAGTGTTCATAATTTACCGATATTGGCTCAGTAAGAATCCTATTAGTACCAATTCTCTAACCTATGTACATATTGAAAGTTCACTTTATAATAATAAATTTCAGACACATTTTTGGCAATTTTATTTTTTTAATACATTATTTTAACCAAGACAGCTGTGTTCCCATTAAATATTATCTGTTTGTTTTACGACATTTTTATTGCACACGAAATCACACGCTATTATTCGAAATTTATTAAACTAGCACCATAAATTTTGAAAACAATCAAGCGTATTTGAAAAATGACTAAAATAAAATCCACTTCATCATTTGCCGTTATGCACACACGATATCAATCATCGGCAATGCATTCCACTTGCTGTGAATCAAAGTGAAAAAAGTACGTGGAAAATTATTAGCTGACCCATAAATAAAGCATGCCGTAATTAATATAGTTTTCAACGCCACGCTTTAGCGCCCATGGTGTGAAATGTGACCTCCGACTTCCTGAACACACTGGGGCTCTACAGCCCGTGGCCAGCGCACGTACCGCCGCACAAAATGGGGGCACACATGTTTATTTTCGAATTTCGAAAACTAATTTTAACATTGCTCATTTTCCTAACTTTCAATTCACAATTCTGCACATTGTTGTGTGAATACAAAGAAATTTGGGGAAAAAGGTGAAAGCTCAAAACATAAACAAACGAAAAACATAAATAAGAAATTTCAAAAAAAAAGAAATCGAAAAAAATCAAAAAATTATCTAACATAGTTTTTGAAATTTGAAATCAGAGAAAATGCTATTTTTGTTGTTGTTATGTTTCAGCTTATGTTATGCGCTTGTGGCCAAATATATGTATGTCTGCATATATTTCTTGCTTAATATGCGCGCAGCACATAAGTCACTCGGAACCACCGTCCACGACACGGGACAGCCATTCAGCCTCCTCTAGTTGATCTTGTTAAATCTCCAAATGAGCGAACTACAAATCAAAATAGCTCATAAATTCACAAACAAATAAAATGTTGGAAGGAATGAGCCACAGTGGCAACGCGGCAAAAATACAAAAGCAATAAAATTAAGAAAAATTGCACTGCTGCAGCAGCAAATGCATAATTCACGCCGTATGTATGTGTATGTGTGTGTGTGTTTGCTTGTGTGTGGCAATAAAAAGTAGCGGCGAGATTTTTTATGTTTCCACTTATTTTTTTCACAAGTGTACTTGTGTTTTTCTTGTAGAAATCTTCGCTGAATAAGAATTATTAGTTTTAGTGGGTGGAAGTGGTGCATGCCATTCATCTTTCAGCTGTTGGCAGATGTGCATATGCTATATGCTATATGTATGTATAATATACATTGTATATATGTATACTGTTGTTGTTGTATATCAGCAAATTTGTGCCACGCAAGTGGAAGCTGCAAGACAAGTTGTTTAGAGCAGCTAAAACAACCACTAACACACCCACATGCATATTGTTTGTATGTGTGCAAGCGCTTGCAGCCAAACAACGATCGTGGCTACACAGTAGCCGAATCCGGCATAGAGTCAGAAGTCGAAAGGCAAGCAGTAGCTAAGCAATCTGAATTTACAATTTTAATGAACTACCGTATAAACAAAAAACTAATGAAAGCAACAAAAAAGTAATTACAACAACAAAAGCAACAACAACAATGAACAAGAAAATATATTAACTTCGGTTGCACCGCGGCTATAATACCCTTGACAAGTAAAGAAGTTTTAATGCAAGAACTTTTTTCGATCGTTCTGTTTGTATGGCAGCTATATGCTATAGAGGTCCGATCTGAACAATTTCTTCGGAGATTGAACCATTGTCTTAGACAATAAGGCAAGCCAAGTTTCGTGAAGATATCTTGTCAAATAAAAAAGATTTGCATATAAGATATTTATTTCGATCGTTCAGTTTGTATGGCAGCTATATGTTATAGTGCGCCGATCTGAACAATTTCTTTGGAGATTGTAACATTGTCCTGGATAATAAGGCAAGCCAAGTTTCGTGAAGATATCTTGTCAAATAAGAAAGATTTTCGTATAAGCTATTTATTTCGATCGTTCAGTTTGTATGGCAGCTATATGTTATAGTGCGCCGAACTGAACAATATGTTTTGAGATTATAGTGTTTCCTTAAATAATAATTCTTGTCAAATTTCGTGAAGATATGTTGTCCAATAAAAGAGTCTTCCTCACAAGAACTTTATTTTGATTGCTCAGCTTACATGGGAGTTGTATCATGTAGTGATTCATTATCGGTGGTTTCGACAAATGAGAAATTTCTTGGAGGGAAAAAAACATGTACTAAAATTCAGTTCGATATCTCAAAAACTGGGTCATCGGTGGTTCTGACAAATGAGGAAATTCTTGGAGAGAAAAAAACGTCTGCCCAATTTGAGACCGATACCTCAAAAACTGAGAGACTAGTTCGAGTGTATACAGGCGGGGTCAGACATATGGGCGTAGCTAAATAGACTCAGCTTGCTACGCTGATCATTTAAATATATAATTTTTGCCGTCTCCGATGTTTTCTTTCTGAGTACTACAAATCACATAACACACTTAATACGACTATGCCCCGTTCAAGGTATAAAAAGCAACAGAACGTAGCAACATCGACGAAAACAAGCAACATGTAGCATATGGCTACTGGCTGGCTGCAAGTTTTCAACAAAAACAAAACATCAACAACAATTACAACAACAACTTCTCGCTTCAAAGCACAAGAGTTCATAATTATTTATGAACTGTCAGTGGAAGCTGTGGAAGTGGTAAAGGCTGTGGCGTGTCTTCCGCGCGGAGGAAGCTCACACTGGCAGTCGTGTGGCAGCAACAATAATGCAGTGATCGCACCCACACGCGCATACGGAGGCCTGTAAACAGAACGGTTTGTTTATATTTTAAGGTGAAGCTTTCACCCTTTGCGCCTTTTTCGCGAGTCATTCAGGTGAGGCGGTAGCTGCGCAAATACTTTTATTTACGAGAATGTGTTTACAAATGTAGCTATATTTGTACGTATGAAATGTTTATATGTATGTGTGTATGAAAGTGCGCCAGTGTGCTTAGGAACGCTTAAACTTTAGTCAGAAGTAGCTAGCAGATAAACAGTCGTGGCAGCAAATCGCTGAAGCAATATATTGTTGTAGATATGTTATTGCCTCGCTGGTGGATTAGGTAAACATTTCACAGTTATCCGTGGTTCGCATGCAGTTGGTTTGGGCATATATTAATTCTTGTAGAGTTATAGCCGATCTTACATATATAAGTATATATATATACATATACTATATATAAATTTGCGATATGATATGAGGTCAGGCATTGTAAATATTAATAATAACCGACTGCCAATAGAAATCGTCGGTGCTACTTAATTATGCCTCCGGAATAGAGTAAATTGTTCCCCAAAAATGCATCCTCCGTAAAACGAACTCATATCTGTAGTAAAGATGCAGAAATAATGACGATATGCCTACATAACGAGCAAAACTTCAATAAAGTTCTAAAAGGACTCATCGAATGCTGATAAGACGGCGCGGAAGATAGAGTTCGCCTCAGACAGAAAATATTAAATCCCGTAGCTTCTTTTTGACACAAACAAGCACCTCATGTTGTCCGGGTCGGTTCCGATTATTTAGACCAAACTGTCATGGGAACGGAAAAGCACCTCATAAAACCATCTGCCGTTCGAAAACGACTCGAATCCTGTAAAATCTTCTATGTAGGAGTTCTAGGTTCGGTTTGATGGTCAGAATTGTGGAATAACTAATACTGGATGCAGTTTAATTGAGTATGCTTAATTTTCCATGAGGACATGAAAAAATATCTTTCTTTGACACCGTGCCATCTATCGGCTCTTAAATTTTTCTATTTTTATTGTTCGAACAATAAAACCATAAACTCCCAGTGTATTTCATTCTATCAGCTGAAACACAACGTTACCCAAACTAACTCTTTAATAATAGGAAAATTTTAGTTAAGAAAAACATACTTGTATGGACTCCACCATAAACTCTAAAGTGCTGTTTCAGAACACTATTATTCGCTGAAATTTCAAAGTCTTGCACACACTCAACTTCAGACAGCCCTCTTTGAAGAAAAAGGGAAAGGAAAGTCTTCTTTATTTCGAATTTGTATGGGATACGCTTCGAAACATACTTCGTTTCAACATGCTGTATTCGGGTACTAAAACTACTGCAAAAACTTTAGCCCCTTTACCAAACTGAAACCATATTTTTGATTACCGCAAGTGCTTTTTGTAATTTTTTTCCATATAAGGTCAACATTTTATTTTCAGCATAGACTGTGGGATAAGCGAGCACACATTTTGAGATATTTTGAGGGTGCAACAGTTGTTGAAAACTAACAACGAAGCGATGATACGCGTTTAGGGAGGCAGGAATGTATGTTCTTCAACATAAATATATGTATGCACATATGTATGTACATATATACCAATCTATGGTTGCCATGGTGTATGGGCATCCATAAACAAGCACATATTCGCCTTGGGACTCAGCACTACTACAAAAACTCTGTGGCTTCCGAAGACATCCATACATTACCAAACGCGTTGGCTCATTGAGCGCCACAAAATATTATTTAGTTGCGGCCAAGGTGCCAGTAGACCGTGAACAAGATATTATTTATGTGCACATATGCCATAACCTACAAAGTTTATACAAATTGCTGATATTTCTTAAGCTGCAGACATATGTATGTATGTCTGTATGAGCAGACGATTATTTGGTGGCTCGCTTGGATTTTCTGCTGAAAATCACTGTCAAGGACAATTGAAGTTGAGAGCGCATAAAAACGTCAATGCTTTGTGGGCAGACAAATATGCAAGTTGGAAGGAATTAAGTGGCTGGGAAGCGAAATTTCTTGATATTTATTCTTGTTTTTTGTTATTTTTGTTTTTTAAGAAGTTGAGTGGGTCATAATTTTTGTTCAAAGTTTAGTTCTGCGTATTAATGTTTTTATAAAAAAATGTTCGCTCTTTATTGTAATTATTTGTGATTCCTAAAAATTAAATGATGTATTCTTCACATGCTCACTACTTTGAGTGGTAATGCTCTGGTCGAAGATAGAAGTATAAATTATTTTGAATAAACGATAATCATCATCGATTCAAAGTCAAATTTAAGGCATTTGAGTGACGTGTTATTGAATTTGAGGTTCAAGTTTTGATAGCCAGGTTAAAAAATTATACATTTATACCCTGAACACTGCTTATTTAGTTTTCCACAAAGTTTGTGACTCGGAGTCGGAGACTCTTAAAGTATATGCACCATATATGTATATACATAACCTCGACGAACTGAGTCGATTTAGTCCTGACCACCTGTCTATCCGGCAAAGATTATTTTTCACGGCTACGAAGTGACCGATCCATTAGATTAGATAAAAAAAATGAGAATTGGACCGCGACCTAAAGTCTGTTGTACCCTCTCCTAAGTCACATCGACTCACTTAGCCTCAGCCTACTGATAAATTCCAATAAACTGTAAGGTTCTATTAAAGCGACGAGATCCCTTTTTGGAACATACTCTTCTGGAGTTTCACGCTCCATGTCGCAGAACCGGTAATTTGCATAACAAGCTAAGCCCATGTTATATAAATGCTTCTTAAGCTTATAATGGTTAGTGTAAAATACGACAAGAAGCTCAGTTAGTCCAGGTTGATTACATATTTCAACCTTTAGGGTTGTAACCACAACTTGGCATGGTGCATGCCTTGGATTTGTTGCCAATAACCCTCCCTTCCCACTCATTCATCCTTGCGAAGCAGCTCCTTTGTGAAAGGTTCGGGTCCTACCATGTTGGTGGATGCCAGTAGTGATTCGATCTCGTACACAGAGATCGTTTTAAATGCCGCTTGACTGCCGCTGAGTATGAATATACATATCTTCATTACGATAGTTACGTTGGAGGTTTATCTCTAAGCACCGATTTATAACAAAGGCCTCTGCTTGGAATATGCTCGGAAAACTTCCCATAGACATGGCGAGTTTGATGCTTGGTGCTGGGACAGATTCCCTTTGATGTTTTCGAGCCGTCGGTGTACCACTTGATTGCACTACCTCTAGGCAGTAGCTCGAGAGCGGAATCGAGGGTAGCCTTGAACTTCTTGGCGAAGTTCACGCTTTCGTAATGCTATCGCTTGATAGAAGAGCCTTTAGTATTTCGCCGCTTAAGTCCTTAATGTGCTGGAAAGAGATTAAGTTACCTCTACCAAATCCTTCCAAGGCATTACTCATCTCTATCTCTCTGCCCCCAAGAGGTTCCTGCGGCCGGGCAGGGACCTGCGTCTCGTAAACGGGATGATGGTCATCTTTGAGAGTTCAGTCCAACCCCACATGACCGATCGAAATCAAGATAAGCATATTTTTATAACATTCACAACTATTAGAAGGGTATCTGTGACGGCTCGTTGCTGTCGATATTAACGTTTTTATTTTTTTTATATTCTTAATAATTTCCTAAATTACAGAAACATATTTTATAACCTTTTTCCGGGCAATAAATCAATATTAGAAAGCCTCTGACTGTAATTGAATTCATTTTTTACTATAATTTTTTTGAAAATAAGACATGCTAATTATTTTCACGAGCGCTTAAAAGTGCTAACAGTTGTTAAACATTTTGTAAATCATCATTTTTCAATCACCTCAATTATAAGTGTGTAAGTTGACCGCAAAAACTGGCAACTCATTAACCAATTATGTGGCAAGTGACAACTGTTGCAGCATAAAATAACAAGTGATAGAGCGAATCACGACAACGAAAGTGTATTCATACATACAAATGTACATATATGTATTAATGTATTAGTACATATGTACAACTAGCACTTCCTTAGTCAATAAAAATATTTTTGGCGAAATGTAATTTAACCTGTACTTACAACACTCGTTTCTTGAGAAATCGAAAACGCTTGCCAGTAATGAACGGTAATGTGTAATTAACACGATTAAAAAAATAAATTTCCATTTAAAAAAGCGCACCCAAAGTTGTTTGTGCCAACAAGTAGCGGCAAAATTCCTCAAGCACCCCAGCTCCATTTCTCTTCGCCATACTACTCAGTCAAAGCGTTGCGCCCAAAATTTCTCAAGCCTTCTTCAAGTCACGTGCTTGCTTTCAGCGAAAAGTTTTTCATTCCTTCTCGTAAACGTGTAAGCCTTATAGTAAGCTTTATACGATTTCAATTCATATTGAACGCTTTTGTTGTCACAAATCGTTAGCGGAATTTCGAAGCCGTATTTTGAAAGAAAAAACCTCCAACCATTGAAATAGTAATTGTGGCAATCAAGTATACACAAACTTACAAACACTGTATGTATTTGCCTAAGTATGTTTCGATACTGCTCAATTCGCCGTAACTAATTTATTATGCTGGACAAACAACGCGGTGCGCTGTCTTCCAAGGGCGCGTCAATGTGGGGCCAAGGAAGAACGTGCGAGTCTGAACTGAGGCAACGCCAGGAGTTGCATACTGTAAGTGCAGTTTTCTGAATTTGTGCTAGTGGCAAATACTATATTGTATGTGTGTGCATTCCAACTTTGATTTCACCGCCTTTGGTGTGGTATGTTTTGGGAAATGTTGAAACATTTTTCCAAGTATTTCTTTGTGGAATTTGAGCGCTTGTTTTCGTAAGTATACTAATTTTATATTCTTGAGTGCTGATTTCGGTTTTTATTCATTGAGTAGTTAGATTAGGTTAGGTTAGATGGCTGATCAAAGATCGCACGTGGAGTACTATATAATATTTCTTTCATTGAGTAGTAGTCACCACTCAATCAGTGGATATTTGAATGCTCATAGTATGATCTTCATCCCGTTTGGCCTATTCTACCCATATAAATGAAGCTTTCCTCTTTCCTATGTTACTACCCAACGCAACGGATTCTATTAAAGTAAGAGTGTACGAATGTTTTCGAACAGCAAAATAATTATCATCCTTAACCTTTCCACCTTTCCCGTGTTGGAGGTACTTCACCCCAGTACCGCACACTCATCTTTCACGGAATCGTTCGGACAAACATCAAAGAAACGCTTTTTAGAGTAGTGACATCTTTCATACTTCTATAGCATAGAGGTAAAATAATGAGTATAATAATAGTCCCGAAAGTTTTATTTGACATTAAGAGAAAGTAATAATCCTGTATGACAGCTCTCTTGATATTAAACTGTTCTAAGAGTTCATTTCAATTTTGACGCAAAGACAATGCAAATTACTTCACTTCCAAATAGTAAAACTTGTTATCAATTGCCGTGAGGGATACTCAAAATATATTTCTATTTTTGTTGTTTTGTTGTTTTTGTTGTTGTAACAGCAGTTTCTAAATCCGGTAATGGCGCCTAAGAATTATCCTCATAAGTGAAAGATAAAATATTCCTCTTCTGTACCTTCGAGCTTAAGGTCATCAAATCTCCTGAGAATATCTCCCACTAATATTGAGATCGGCTTCCAATTTAAGGAGTGTGTAGAAATGATTGAAACCAGTTCGGACATATAGATAACTACACTTTTGTTACCAAAATAATGTTTCTTAAAGTTAATAGTGAGTTTGTAGTCGATCGCAGTAATGCTATCTAATTCCGTTACTAAGGCGATCTACTCAGATTCTACTTAGCTAGATCACGTATTATATCTGAAGTAGTATCGCCATTACTAATCTAAAACATATTTTTTATTGGACCAACAACAACAATGACAACCATGATTCGTATTTCCACAACAATCATGTATAACTAACCGAAACGGACCCAAATGATACTCAATTTATATTCTTCGAACAGCTGCCCATTTGGCAGTAGTCCATAACATTATTTGGCGAACATTTTCTGACGTTATAATAACAAACGAAACAAACGAAGACCAATGATTTTGGAGGATATTTTGGGTATGAAACAAGTTCTTGCTCGACTCGTCCCGATAAAGCTGATTTTTTTTTTCTAAAACAGTTTCGTAAACAGGTCTCTTTGGACATGCTGATCGTGCGAATTCCGATCCCACATTTATGGAGTATATTATAACTGCTGACTGACTGCATGGGTTCATGATTTCGGCATGCAAGCAAGTCAAAGATCATCGGAATGGAGAGAAAAAACGAGCAGAAACCAAAAAAACATGCCAAAGTCGCTCAAAAATCAAGGTGATGCTCATTGTTATTTTCGATATTCGTGGTTTGGTGCATCATGAGTTTGTTCCGGAGGGACAGACGGTCAATAAGGAATTCTATTTAGCCCTATTGAGGCATTTACTTGAGAACATCCGTCGAAAACGTCCGAAATTGGGGAAGAACAATTCATGGATTTTACCCAATGATAATGCATCATGGGATCGAGCCACGCTGGTGACCGAATTTAAAGCCAAAAACGCAATGAATACCATCAAACAATCACCGCATTCACCAGATTTGGTTCCGTGTGATTTTTTATTGTTCCCCAAACTGAAACTGCCACTCCGTGGAGAGATAAACCAAAATTCGCTGAAAGAGCTGTAGGCCATCCCAAAAAGTGCTTATGAAAAGAGTTTCGCCGACTGGAAAAATCGTTGGTATAAGTGTATTACATCTGGTGGGAATTTCTTTGAAGGCGACAAAATAAATATTGATGAATAATTAAATATTTTGCGTTTATTTACAATTTCCGGGTAATTTATATAATATATTGTATAAGTAAATAAGCTCCCAACAGAGAATACATTGTGTAACTAGTTTCCAGTACAAGATCGCAAAGAGATTTGTGAAATATCAGATTGCCTCGTCTAACGTTCATTATTTAACTCAACAAACATTTCCGCACGTTCCAACCCTCTTTGAAGATAACATCACCCCACCACTGTCAACAAATGCCAGTAAATAAGTAATAATAGAGAATATAAATATTGTTTACACGGGTACAGTGACTTTAAGTTAACCTCAAAGGCTGCTAGCTGCGGGCACACAAGATCAGTTGAACGCGCTTTAAAGGAATAAACCACCAGCAACAAAAATAGTAAAACGTTAGGTAAACAAAGAGAAGCCTAGAGCAACATCTAGGCAGGAGTATGTGACAGGAATTTTAAGCACTCACTCACAATTCACAAATAAGTGGCAACATTTATGCTTACAAACGAGTTTCTGACGCGCTGACATTAGCCGCTACTGTATAATAATATCCACTGTGGCGTAAGTGGATTGGGCGCGCGTAGTAAATAAGTAGTTCTTTGCCAAAGATCAATGCAAAGATCGCTGCTTACTTAGAACCCCCGCGAGCAAGATCTCATACAGCCATAGCAGCGGTGAACGTGCGCGGAATAAATTATGATTGAATGCAGAGGGAATTATAGTTAGAAAGTTACAAAGAAATTCTTGTTCGTTGGTGGGAACGACGGGCAGGAAGTACGGAGTGAGAATATGGAAAAAAATATAATATATGTATTTATGAGCTGCACGTGCGTAGAGGTCAGTGTCTAAGGATACTTGCTTGAACAATTGAAATTCTACAGTATTTTTCTATGCGCATAATGCAAGAGAGGCTATGTAATTTTCTATATACATTAGGGTGACACTTAAACAAAAAAAAACGAGTTATTTTTCCCAAACTCAACCACTTATTTGTGTGATATCTTCGACTATATCGCTAACGGTATGAGAAATTTGCCAAAAGTTTGTCTCCCTATATTTAAGGATCACCCTAACTTGCAAGCTATGCATATCCGATCCACAGTGTGACTTTGTACATAATTTTATGGTTATAAATTATTAGCCTGCGGTTGGCATAAGCCTATATACACAGCCTGTATGCTGTGCAACTTCGTAAGCTTGCTGCAGAATCGTAAAAAAAAATTCCATGCAGAGTTGCCATGGTGAAGTTACAATGGCAATAAATAAATTTGTATCGCTTTACGGCAGACTCCCCAGCGTGCAGGAAATACGCATTAGATAGTGCCAATTTATGGCCAACATCAAATCAGGCAAAATTTTATGAGCGCAGGTGTGTGGAGTTCATAAAAATGAAACGCGCATGAGTAGAGTGTGGAAGTAGCTGGTAATTAATACGAATGCATTTTGGTTAAGAGTTTTATGCGCCTATTATAGCAATCATAAGCCGGGTGATAGAATTTAATTGCGCACAATGATATCTACTGCTCATAATTTTTTCCCTTCTCACTCTTTAAGATTTTTAATTTTATTTTTTTTTCTATTATTCTACGCAATTAAGCTTGTGTGAAGGAATTTATGCACATTTTCAAGCATTCACTCACCTTGATCGAGACGACGCTCCATACGCCGCCATTGCCGCATATGATGCACCAAAATGCCAGCGGCTATGATGAAGAAGATTAAGCACGCCAATACGGCCATAAAAAGCGCCATTGTCTGCCAATCCATCGGCAGTGAGCCGTCCTGCAATTGCTGTAATTCCTCGTGTGTCAATTGCTGCTCCAAATCATAGTTGTCCTCATCCTTTCGGCGCTAGTGGAGTATTTGAAAATTAAGATTTTTATTTTAGGTTTGACTGTCGAGTCTCTAATGGGGAACTCAGCAGACAGTAAAGGTTTTCGGGGTTTCTACAGGAAATATGCTAAGGTATTACATGTGTTTCTTGAATTTTTCAATAATTTTTTTTTCTCCAAATAACGAAATGACATATTTTAAGTCACTATATAGCTGACTTTGAGCATCTCCAAAACTATTATTCAGATCAACTTAAACATTTGGAACAATATTCTAGACATGTATTAGATAAGGTAATTAAAAATACTAGTTTTATGAAGCCCGAAAACAAATGTAACCCCTTAAGCAAGATACATATCAATAACTAAAACTGTCGAAACTTTCAATAACGGTTTTTTCAATAAGGACACTACAAAAGTAGACCGATAGGGACAGCAAACTACGCCATATTTTTTGCCGCTCTCTTGACATTTCTCTTCAGTAAAATTTGTCATTTCATCATGGAAAGATATACGATCCAACAACTAGTCGAATTTAGTAAAATTTACTACCGAAATTCGGAGTCAGTGAACTCGACTTTAAGAGCACTACGTTCAATTTATGATCGTCATAATCGTCCTGTGAGATCAACAATTGAGCGTCTAGTAGAAAAACTTGAATCCACAGGCTCAGTACAAAATGTTGTTGTGCCAGTGAGACAAAGAAGTACCCGTAGTGTCAAGACTATTGCTGCCGCTAGCGCATCAATTGAGGAAGACCCAAATCAGTCTCTCACACGTCGTTCTCAACCGTTGGGCATCTCTGTAACTTCGTTGTGACGAATTTTGCAAAAAGATTTTGGCCTACATACTTAAAAGATCAAAATGGCGCAAAAACTGAACCCGCTTGACCACCAGAATCGTCGTATGTGCGTGAATTGGAAAAATCATCTTCAGCGATGAGGTTCATTTATGGCTGAATGGCTTCGTCAATAAACAAAATATGCGTTATCGGTCAGGCAGCAATCCACACGCACTCCGTGAGTCACCATTGCATACCGAGAAAAGACGGCTTGGTGTGGCGGCGGTGTCAATGGGCCGTACTTCAAGACCGGCACGTTACTGTTAAAGGGAATCGCTACCGCTTTCACTTTTTAGCCCGATGTGAACTTGAACAATATGTGATCACAATCGATTTATTGCAAACCAAGTTTGGTGAATATCTTATCTCATGAAATGGTCTAGTACTCGGTTGTGCGATTTGACGCAGTTAGACTATTTCCTGTGGCGCTACGTCCAGTCTATGGTCTATGCTAACAAGCCAGCAACGAATGATGAACTTGGTACGAATATCGAACGTGAAATTGCAGCAGTATCGGTCGATTTGTGCTTGAAAACCGTCGAAAATCGGCTTCAGCGTCTGGACTTCTCCAAGCGTTTTTGTTTTATTTCAAAAATACTTTTGTATCGCTCTTATTGAAAAACCCGATACATGTAAGTATTCGTTTATATGTCGCCACCACTCAATCGGCTAGAGGACAACTTCATAGAATTAAAAACAAAATTCTTTGCTTATCGTCATCGAAACTGAGGGGGTTGAGTACGAAATCTGCCCAGAATACCAACGATTCGATTCCCGTTCCCGTCATAAAGTAAGGTTATATAAAAAGTTTATGCTAACTGCGATTATTGATCCTAGATTCGGGCTACAAATGCAATTTTTCGAATAAAAGTGAAGTCATCTGGAATATTCCTTAGCACTAACTAACAATTTTCTCGGCTCAATACATATCTACCAAAATTGAAAATTGATCAGTTGAAACATCAACTACTCACCTCCTTCCAGTTGGGCTCCGTTTTCGCCAGCACCAACCAATCGATCTTCAGATCGTAGATGGAACCGCATATCGTGTCACATTGAAATTGACACGGACGCAACGGTATCAGACCGTCCTCGCACACAGTACACGGAATACATTTGTCCTTTACCGGGTCCCACCAGCTGTTCCGGTCGCAGGGTGAGGCAGCGCAGAAGGAACATAGCGTGGCGAGCAGCAGCAAAGCCGTGATGTAGGTGAACGCCGTGGAAGAACTACTTAAGCTTTGCGCAATCACATTGTACACTTGTATTGCGGGTGAACTTAGCATTGTTGTTGTTGTTGTTGTTTTACTTAAGTTTCTATTATTGCTGCTGCTGCTAGTATTATCATTGTTATTGTTACTCATATAGCTGTTGTTATTGTTGTTGTTATGATCAGCGTCAGGTAGCGCCGCATTCGAAGGTGTGCTATATGCGTAATTGTTATTGTTGTTGCTAATATTATTATTGTTGTTGTTGTTGTTGCTTTCTATGCAATTACTGCTACTGCAATTCGTTGTATAGTTGCTACCGCTGTAATTGGTGTTGCTGTTGTTGTTGTTGTTGTTATTGTTATTATCATCACGCCTTCTTCTTCTTCGTCTGCTATTCGCTGTTATGGCCTCTATGCAATACTGGCGCAAACGCCAACTGATGCTCTCCGCTTGTGTGTACATCGTATTAAGGAGGGTCGTCGTGTGCTGTCGGGTGTTGTTTGTTGTTGGGCGGTTATCATTTACATTACTCGTACTTAAATTAGACATTGCCGCTGTTGTTGCTAAGTGTGTGTGCATAATGTTGTGGGGTGAAGGGGTACGATATGTGGGCGTGGTCGTTGTTGGACAGGCATGTGTCGTCGTGGTTCGAATCGACATTATCTGAAATCAGAAAATGAAAGCTATAAGTATTTTATTTATATTTTTACAATTATATTTAAATTTTTTGCAATTCCTTCCCAGAAGGAATATTTTTAAATAATGTTAACAGATTTTTTTTACCATAATAAAGCGTTTAAATTTAAAATTTTATTAAATTTCGATTTTGAGAGGCCCATCTAATATCATCAAAAATATTTTTTTAATTTTTCGGTAGGATATACCTATACAAATAACATAGTAAAATTGTAAATCGATGCCTCAAAAATATTTAGAGTTACAATCTGCTCAGTGTAACCGCTCAGTTTAATCAACTCCATCAATATAACCTATATATAACCTTATAACCTATATGTAACCATTATATAACCATCAATATAACTATTACATAACCATTTTATAACCAAAACTCAAATTTTGTTACAGTATGAATGGTTTCTATTATAACACTTTTCCTTCGCCTGTCAACTTATGAAAATGTTTATGTTATTTTATATTTTAGGTGACGATATGTAATAGTCCTTTTTTAATTCTCAAAAATACCCTTTAAAGCATGTAAGAGATTTGCACTACAGTACTAATGCAGTGACATTATAATTCTTCATAGTATAAAATTATTTCAGGGTGAAAATTTCCCATGAGAGATACACAAGGTTATACATATTTAGCTATTTCTTTATTTATCTGCTCCAATGTCGGCGAAGTAGTCCTCATCGTATATACTATACACAAAACTATTCCATGCATGTTCATATGTAGTTAATAGTTCCATTCATTAGCGGCGTGCAATTTCAACTCCAATTCTGCTATTACTCACGCGGAGGGTTGTCAATTGCAATGCGTTTAGAATGCGCTGAAAATGGATTTTCCCAGAAGCATTAAACAATTTAGTGTCGGCATGATTTTATATAGAGTTGCTAAGGCAATTGGAAACTCGACAGATTCTTGAGGCGATTTTGAATATTTTAGAGACTATTCTTTTGGAGATTTTAACCTCAAACAATTTTCGAAGAATTAGAGTTGTTTTCTCAGCAAATACTTATATATTTCTTAAAACCTCATTTCTTCTTTTTGCAAGATTCTCTATAAATTTGCCTTTTGCTGCCGAGGGGTGTCCGATGAATAACCGCCTACCCGCCTGAGATCTCCGCTGTCGCAAAAGAGCTATCGACAATATGGTCTTCTAGGCGGCTACTTTCAAAATTTCAGCTTAATTTGACTTGTAGACTTGTTCGGACCGTGTCTGGCACAGGACATGTCTGCGGATTTTATAAAAATGAAAAGGAACAATCTCGGTTGGCCATTCGCGTTTTGTTCTTGGACGACAAATCGCGTAGTGTAAAGGGCGCTTACATGAAATATACGGAGACTGTACTCTTTTGATGACGACCGTCAAGATATAATTTATTAAGGACCGCTTTTCCAAAAATCTTGCTTTTGTTTGTAGACCAAGTACATATCAAACAGATGAAAAGTTTCACCAAATCAGCAAGATATCAGAAGTTTTACCTATAAAAAATTTTGAATATCTAAAATTCAGAATCCATTGGCGAAGTTCCGATAACTCACTGAAGCCACAATTGTAACCTATAACCTTTATCTGACTATAACTAGCTTCTCAAGATTTAGAGCAATTATAACTAAATTCACAGAGTACTAATGAGAACCTACTGATAATATTTCCATGGCAACCACGGAGCTTAACTATCGCAGCCGCTGGAGAGTTTAAGCTTGGAACACTACTTGAAAAAAGAACTGAATTGTATTTGAAGAAATCTTAATTCTTCTTTGTATACAAAAACGACTTTTGGTTTCAAAAATATTTATATTTAACCTTTCTGTGTAAGTTTCTTTAACGTTGACATCGCATACGCGGTTATAGCCGAGTACAGCGCGCCAGTCGTTCTTCCTTTTCACTGCATGGAGCCAATTGAAGATTCCAAGTGTACTTCTCCACCTGGTATTTCAAACGCAGTGGAAGTCTTCCTCTCTCTCTGCTGCCTCTGCTTCCTCCGGCGGATACTGCGTCGAACACTCTGAAGTGTGTTCATCTATTCGGACGACATGATCAACCCAGCGTAGCCGCTATCTTTTAGTTCGCTGAACCATGCCAAAGTCGTTGTTTATCTCATACAGCTCTTCGTTCCACCGACTACGGTATTCGCTATTGGCAATACTTCCGCTAAACCTTCCTATTGAAAACTCGTAACGTCGACTCTTCAGATGCTGTCATCGTCCATGCCTCTGCAACATATAGCACGACGAGAAAGATGTGCGACTTGTAGAGTTTGGTCTTTGTTCGTCGAGAGAGGACTTCACTTCTGAATTGCCTACTCAGTCCGAAGTAGCACCTGTTGGCAAGAGTGATTCTGCGTTGGATTTCGAGACTGACATTGTTGTTGATGTTAACGCTGGTTCCAAATAGGCGAAATTATCTACGACTTCGTTGTTATAACTGCCAACAGTGAGGTGGGAGCCAAGTCGCGAATGCGACGAGTGGTTGTTTGATGACAGGTCTTGCCCTCGTTCACTATCAGACCCATTTGCTTCGCTTCTTTATCCAACCTGGAGAAAGCAGGAACTAACTACGCGGTTGTTATGGACAATGATATCGATATCATTGGCGTACGCCAGCAGTTAAACACTCTTGTAGAAGATTGTACTTTCTCTACTCAGCTCTGCAGCTCAAACTATTTAAAAAAAATCTGCTAATTTACATATTTCATTAGGATTGTTGGCAACTCTGCGCCACTACAAAGTATCAGCGTTTGAATTCACTTTAATTGCTCATTTAATACTTTTGCTGCCTATGGACTGACCGAGGGTCAGCACAGATTTGAACTTCAAGCTAATAAAATTGACTCATGTACACGACACTAAATGTTCACAAGAAACACACGAACTAATCCACTAAATCGAGTATACACATTAGTATATATGTATATAAATCTAATTTTTAATGTCGTGTGTAAATATAACCCCTCTATGTACAATGAATTAGTAAGCATGCTACAATGTAGTAAATATAGGACTTGTAAAAACGTGCAATGTGATTTGACATCTTCTAAATTAAGATCATTCCTCATTCTACGGATTATGCAAAAGTGAACGTCTGCTTGTGATAGAGAAGTGGGTCTGCCGTCATTAGGTCATTTCACTGGATAAGAAACTGTAGGCGGCGCTAGTAAAATTTATATAAGAAATGTGATAAAAGATGTGATCTTCAAAAGAAATTTATGACAAAACGGCGTTTCTCAGAAAGGGTCTGCAAATATTAGCGGTTTTCAAACAAACTCGCAAATATTTATTTTTGAAAATGTAGTACAAATGATAAGTTATAGAATTTTTAGTGTAAATACAAAATGTTTGTATTGAAATAAAAATTTTAAGTTGTTTTGCAACAACAAATTCATGAAAAAAATCACAATATTTTTTTTCTTGTTGTCACCCCAGCTAAAAGTCAGCAATTGCACCAAGCTGACGTACATGCATA
Source organism: Bactrocera tryoni (assembly GCF_016617805.1). Lineage (NCBI taxonomy): Eukaryota > Metazoa > Arthropoda > Insecta > Diptera > Tephritidae > Bactrocera > Bactrocera tryoni. The sequence continues at coordinate 45,796,379 of NC_052502.1, forward strand.
CGTACATACAAACATGTATGTATATATACATAAGCACCTCCTGTCCATATATTTATTGCACATACTGTATTTGCTTAGGCCGCTTAACGCTGATAAATGCACGAGCGCGCACTCAAACGCGCAAACAAACAAACAACGGCAAACCCGACAAGTTGTGTGCGCTCCGGTCATACGCAATCAAAATTATTTGCATACACATTTATTTGTTTCTCTTTTTGTTTAGCCTCGCATGTTTTTCTAGCATATTCCGTGGCTGTTTTTTTCACGTGTTGTTTTTGCTTTTATCCATTTCCATGCCATTTCCACTGGTGATTGCCGGTCGCGCACGTTGACCAACGCCGATCGCGCGTGAAATTTGTAAAATTCATATTTCTAAGCGCGTAACGTGCGCTAGTGTTCCTGCAGCAGATACAGGTTGGTTCAGAAACAAGTTTTTCATTTGAAATATGCTGGTGAGGTTTAACTAAGAAGCTCTTTTCGTTTTCTGACTTTATATATGGTGGTTAAACAGTCAATACAGTCAAGTCAAGTAGTCAAGAAGGTAAATGGTTAGTGAATTTTTAAAGGCCAAATCGAGCTTTACAACAAGAAGACGTTATAGTTTTTTTACTCGGGGAGGAGAGCATTAGGTCTACAATACTAGTTTTTTAAGGATTTTATGAATTTTTTATCAAGTTAATTTCGGTATAAAATTTAATTTTAATTTTAGATAATTATAATAAATTTTAATTTAAAATTCATATAGCACTTTAATTTTTTACGGTTTATTTTGGTTGTCGTATAATTTTTTTTTTTAATTTTTTCGATTAATTTTCTTTATTTGTTTATGTTACTTAGTATTAAATTTTTTTTCTTTAAATGTTTTATTTTTTCAATGTATTTTGTTTTATTTAACTTTATTTTAAATTATTTTAATTTGTTTTATTTTTTTCATTTGTTTTTTTTCTTTAATATAGTTTATTTTATTTTACCTTTCATTATGTTTTGTTTTAATTTACTTAATTTTTCTTTTTATTCAATTAATTTTATTTTAAAAACAATTTGTAATTTTTTTTTAATAATTTTTTTTTTTTTATATTTTTTTTTTTCAGTTTTTATTTATTTTATTTTATTTATTATTTCATTATTTATTGTATTTGATTTTAATTTACTAAATTGTCATTTCATTTCATTTCATTTTATTTTAATTTTTTTTAATTTATTTTTTTTTTTTATTTTATTTATTTTTATTTTATTAATTTTTTTTTATTTTTTTTTTATTTATTTTATTTTATTTTATTATTTTATTTTATTTTATTTTTATTTTTTTTTATTTTATTTTTTTATTTTATTTTATTTTATTTTATTTTTTATTTTATTTTATTTTATTTTATTTTATTTTATTTTATTTTATTTTATTTATTTTATTTTATATTATATTTTATTTTATTTTATTTTTATTTTATTTTATTTTTTATTTTTTATTTTATTTTATTTTATTTTATTTTATTTTTATTCCATTTTATTTAATTTTATTATATTTTATTTTATTTTATTTTATTTTATTTTATTCCATTTTATTTTATTTTATTTTATTTTATTTTATTTTATTTTATGTTATTTTATTTAATTTATTTGATTCAATTTTACTTAATTTTTATTGACAACTTGTTTTCGAACTACCAATTACATGATCATAGACAAACGTGCGTTTTCGTGCATTAGCGACTTTGTGATTTTACTCGTGTTTATGCCAAACTGTCCACTCGTTGTCTGTTGTCAATATGACAGCATATCATACTTCCGTTTTGTAAAGTGTGCGCACAGTGGCGTTGTTGACACTAAATAAATGGGTGCTTCAACGGTTTTGATGAATATGAATACCCAGAATATTACATGATCAATCAATCAGAAAGTAAACTCGAACTGTGAAATGCGTAGATTGCGGCACGTGTCACAGGCTTTGGGTTTATCTCCCCGAACAAACACCAATAGCGATCATTGGACAAATAAAGCATACATTGTGGCGTAAATATGTATGATAAAATTTTATACATTAATAGAATCGAAAGGAGAGATCTAGCGAGTGAAATCTTTGCAATTCTACGTTGTAAACTTTTGTCCAGCAGTTGAATCGCAAATATATTTTCATGATGTTGCAAACGGAAGAGGTAACGTCTGCTGAATTCTTTGTTTATGTTCTTTACAGTGGAGAACTTTAGATTCCGGTGGAAGGCACCGTTTCTCACATAGAAAGGAGCCCACACTATCGTGTGCAGAACTTTATTTTGAAAAGCTTGAATTCCTTTTATTTATTATTATTCTTCAGACTGAGGCGAAATCTTGGTCTAAGGAACCAGTCTTAGTTGAGCCAACTTTAATCTTGGTTAAGTTCTTTTTATTTTTACGTGATCTTTTCAAGTACGGTTCTTATCAATTGCAATCCTCAAATATGTTTCACATGTGTTTGTTGGTAACAACTGACCATATAAAGCCACTTGAGAGCAAGTTTTGTGCTTGAGTGTATATACTACTTGTACGGACTTTTCGGTGTTGATATCAATGTTCCTTTAGTGAGCCACAGTTCTAAAGCATTCAATTGCATCTGCAGTTTTCTTGAAGCAGTAGTAGGGTTGCCACCTTTTGCTAATAGTGCAGTATCATCAGCATAGGCTTACGTTATTGTAGAGTCGATCACTGGAAGATCTGTGGTATAAAGAATGTAGAGCCCAGGGGCGAGTTCACTGCTTTGGGGCATGAATGAAATAAAAAAAATTTTGTTTATATGAACATTTCGAAAACAATTTTTTTTTGGAAAATATTGAACTGCTTTTTCATATTTTAAGCTTTTCTTACTTTTTTCTCAGCATTGCCATTTTAAAAAAATACGTTTTTGAGATAGATTTACAAAAAATATCGTCACGTCACTGTCTTTACGTTTCCTCAACGAAACTAAAATATAATTTTCCCGCAATTTGAAGTTCCCCAATGACCGGCCATTAGAAACGACAGACCATCAACGTCAACGTCATCGCCATCAACGACGTTAGCGCTGCGGCAAAGGCATTAGTTGCAACATTAGTGACAAAAGGGAAAATATTACCTTCATAAACATTTATATATGTACATACATATGTGCAGAGATATACATATATATTTAGACATACAATGCCCGTCATATTATGCATTTGTACATGTATGTATGTGTGTAGTTGTGGACATAACCTACCGATAGAGTATGTTAAAATGATCGGTCGCTTAGTATTACTAATATAATACAATATACATGCATAAATTTATGGATTCAAACATATCCATATGTATGTAAGGACATATGTAAATGAATATTTATGTGTGTGTGTAAAATTTTTCCAAACTGAAATTCAAAACCCAGCTCAACACTTGATGTTAATGTGGCGCGTTTCATGGTTGGTTGTCGTTACTGCTATGCTGTTATTGTTGTTGTAGTTATAAGTATGTTAGCGCAGAATGGAAAAAAGTATGGTTGAAAACAACAGGAAGAAATATTTAATTAAAATTAGCTATGTACAATAACCACCGGCACCGTAAATTGATGCGACCCAAAGGCAAAGCCGAGCGTAGTTATGCACGGCGCAGAGAATTCAACGATTGTTGTTGGTACTCTTACGATGATCGTAATGTTGTACGGGCATATATACATACATACAATATACTTACATACGATTGGCTACAGTAACAAAATTTTGAGATACATACATAGATACATACATACATATGTATGTACATACGGCCATGTACTATATATTGCATATTCGGCGCTGCGACGTAAACGTTCTGTCATAACTACAAAATAATAGCATCCAAACTTACAGACTTTTAATTTATACGCTGAATTTGACAGCGTGACATTCTTAAGAGTTGAACTCATTTATCTAAAGAGTATGCTGACCCTCTGGAAAATATTAAAAACTAATTATTTGCGCTTCCCGCTTCTGTATTTCGCCTTCTCCTCTTCAAGTACTTAAAAGCAAATTGAGTTGACCGAATCGCGCTGGCGCACCGCCGTCGACCGCACGCAACTTGCCTTCAATTGTGGTCGAAAAGTCGATCGCCAATCAATTGACAGTATAACAATTCATTTAAGTCCTCAACTCATGGCTACACACACGCTTAACGGCGAAAAGTGCAGCAATGCTGCCCAGTCCCATCGTTGCTTTCCCCTTCCTTGCCTTGCTGGCAACACAACTCTGCAGAGCATAACAATGGAAATTCGAAGCACTTGCTGTCCAACTTGGTCACTCGCTTGTCGTAGGCCAAGTACTGTTATTGCTTGAACTTTGTTTTTGGTTTTTACAATTTCCCTTTTGTGGACAACGTTGAAGTGCTTGTTGTTGTTGCATATGCATTTTAATTAATTTTAGTTATTCGTTTTATGTAGTATTGCTACATAGTCCACGCAGTCTACTTGCATTCTTACATACTTTGCGTACTGCATAATTAATTCCAATCGGAAATTGAAATTATGGTTTTCCCCGTCGGCTATGACTTGGTTTTCGTATGCGCCCCGAGTACTAGTAGCTTCCTTTCCGGGTCAACCACGGCTAAGCATAACTATATCTAAATATGAAGGTATATGGCCAAAGGGTTTTGCTATCTCCCATATATAAATTCATGTAGAGGAGACTCCTTATTTGTATGTATATTTGAAATTCAAACACTGATTTTCCGGGCTTGAAGTTCTTGAATGCTTTCTTAGGGTTATTAAATCACTACTCACTGTAGCTCGAAATTACTTAGAGAACTATAGTATTATTCTGAATAGTTCACGGCAACTGATATCCTATCAACAGCGCCTTCCTTTTCCACACCTATTTATGCCTGCAGTTTCCGGTGTTCCATTATATAAGGAGGCATTTCTTATTATTATTTTTTGGTCAAATTGTAAAAAGTCTAAATTCAGAGCGTCCTTCAATTTCTAGTTTTAAGTTCTGAGGAAATTCTGTCACTTAAACGAATATTGTGATCTTGCAATGGCTTTAAATGGATTCGCAAAAAATATCTTTCTTAATTTCTTCCAGTTCGTTGTGATACCTAAAGCTCCAATGTATTGATTACAATGTATTGATTATAAAGGTCCTTGTAATTTGACAAAGTGCCTTCAGCCAACCACCAATTTAATGAGGCGACTATGGTAATACAAGTTATATTTATCTCCTGATTCGCCGAAAGTAGACTGCCGATACTTTTCAACTTCGGTCGTTCAAAGTCGGAAGATGGCGAATTAAAATATTGGATATTTTACCTCACTTTACTAAAAGTGTGCCTGAAGTGTATGAATATCTATCGTTGCGAAAATATGAATCTTGGTACATGCTCGTATTTCAGTGGATCTACAGCGTTCTATTATAGACTAGAAGTATCTCGCAGTCGCACAAGAGCTGGCCCTCTACCAACGCCTGTTAAGTTCACGCGTGGTCTCTTAAGTTCAGTGCTAGACCGGGATGGGACAACCGGTGTAATCGGCTCTAATGTAATTGGGTTCGCCTCTTGCAAGTTCATAAACCCTGCAGTTTCCAGCCAGACACCCAAATGAGTCTGCTAATAATAGTCACCAACTTTCATCGCACAAATATGTATTGCCTCTCTGTTGTCGGAATGAAAACGACTGCACGTTGAGGCAAAACGTTTACTGATACCTTAATGTCTGCCTGAGAAACACCGCTGTGTTCCCGTAGCATCGCATGAAGCTTACCAGACAGCACCTTAAGGGGGGAGCCTGCTTTAGAAGCTTCAAAAAATCGATTTTTTGAGGAGTTTTTTGGGAGGGAAATAAATAAAAACACCGTAAAGTAACGCTGAAAAACCGTCTGCGTTTCTTCTCCAGCGACTTCGTCCCGAGAGAAAATATGTTGTGCATCAAACATTACTAACCAATACATGCCTTTGTCTTCTTAAATTGCTTCCAAAACCTTTTATTACCATTTTAAACTCTAATTGACTCAATTAGTCTCGCATTAAATATGAAATTAGTCTGAAAATCTTTAAATAATCAAGAAATTTATTCGAATTGAAATATGTTTGTATGTCAAGAATTCAAAACTGAACATCAATACTTATTACAAGTCTATTTTTGTAGAGATACTGCACGTTTTTGAACGTCCTTGAAGTCACACAACACAAATAACAAATCTTCCAATTAAAAACACATTCAGACAGATTACAAATTTGCCTCAGCGCAATCACATTAATACTGTGCATAAGTGCTCACAAATATTTATAAATACATTTATACTGTTATTATGTTTGTTTGTATATAAAAGAATACATATCTTGTCCAACGTAGCGCCTACTTTTCAACTTTGATGGACAAGCGTGTTGATTGAGCTAATCCATTTACTTAATGGGGCGGCATATTTTATTGGCAATTCACCAAAACTGAACAAAATTTGACTTGTACAACAATTAAAGCAAACACATACTTCGATAAAAGAAATTCGCAAATCATATATTTTGTCAAATTGCCAAGCAGCGTAGACTGAATACAAATCACTATAAATAAATTTGCGAAATATGTTTTAAAAATATTTAAAAAGGCAATGAAATGAATTTTAAAAATAAAAAAAATTATTTATAATATATAATATATATGTACATATACATATATTAAATGCATATATAAACCTACATGTCTGTACATATGTATATGTAAGCGTTTTGGTACATTGTTATGCAAAATGTTGTTGTAGAAAACTGTCTGCATATTGCGGCACCCAAACACTTGAGTGTTTTCCTCGCTAAATGCACAGCTGTCTGGCAGTAAATACACATGACTCGTGTTCGTAAAAAAAGAAAACGTAGGAAAAACATATTTACCATGGCTTCAGTGTGAAGAGTAATGCTAAGATTAGCATAAAGATGTCTTTCTTATGTTATTTATAATAGAAAAAAGTGAAAATGCCACTGTGTGCTATTTATATCCACATTTCATTATTCTTATACAAACATATGTACATATATATGTCAGTGCGTATGGTTGTGCATATTGTGTGCATAAATGCAAAAGTGTGCGTACGTCAAAGTTGCAAATTTTTTAAAAACAAATACTGTGGTTGCAAACTCACTGCGTTAAAGGTGGATTAAGATATTTTGCTGAGTACATACATATGCGTAAATATCTGATAGTACATTCTGTTAATAATACTGTAAATAAGCGGTTAGTGTTATATGGAAGTGACATGATCTATGCTTCCATATCCAATATCCTCTGCTTTTGGGTGGTCCTCTCTTAGTACAATATTCGAATTGAATACAATCAATATACATACATATTTGCTCATTCATACAGTTATTTTATTGAAATTACTCCGTAAACATAACAAATAGATATCTATAGACATAACCACTACAAGTTTATTGTATTTCAAAATATTCTCCATCAAATCTATAGACTTTCGCAGGCGTTTGACCACTTGTCGCAGCATTTTTGCTACTCTGATTGAGGTATCACCGAAAAATGCGTTCTAAAGGCATCAAAAAAGGTAATTTGATACCATGTCACGACTATGCGGCGGATGGATAGTTGTTTCAGACGATGTGTGAGCGCTCGCATTGTCGCGCCTTCAGTAGTTGGTTTTCCTGCGTTCTTGCAAGACAACTGACAAACAAATGGTTGTGTACCACTCAGAATGTACTATTTTGCGTTGTTCTAGGGGTATGGTTGCGACATGAATAGTTTTTCCAGAAAACATAAGCAACCATTTCCTTCGAAGTGCTTTGTGTAGGTGTTTCCAGATGAGCCAAATCCAATAAAAGCCTCGAACAGCCTCGAACAGCTTTAATTAGATTTGGCTCATCTGGAGACACCCACACAGTCTATTGCTGATTACTTTCGGGCTCATACGCAAAATCCACGATTCATGACCTGTCACGCTGTGGTAGACAACATTTCTATCGACCAGTCATTTTCTATTTTTAGAGCAATTGACAAACCGTGTGGGTCCCAACCTGAACAAATTTATTTTATAGTCAAATAATCATGCAATATTGGATATCTGCTGTTCCACTAATGCCTATAGTTGTTTCAAAGTCACTATTGCAACACTAGGGTTGCCAATCCCGCAATATAAAAGCCATACTACATATACTCTCTCTTAATTGAGTTCTATTTCCAATAGGTTACAAGATTTTTGTCATTCATATTATGCGAAGAAACAGAATCGGAATTCTTTGTTCATTTTTGGCAGCTATGTATGTGTATAGTGGACTTTTCTTTTATGAATTATAGAAATAGTTGCTTTTAAACTTGAGATCCTTATAGAGCCGTTATAAAAGTTTGTAAAATCTTTTGTGGAGACTTACTTCTATGGTTTTTAGAATGCCATATCTCGTACTTAATATAGTGATCCAAGCCAAACATTGATTTTTGAAGTGGTGAAGTAAATAGATTAGGTTAGGTTATGGGTTTGATCGTAGTGACAGAGTTCTCAAGAAACGCACTTGCGCCGTTTAAAAGTCGGTCCTTTGTGCTTCCGAAATCTCTTAATTAGGGGTCATGAAATCTCTTAATTAGGCGTCATGAAACCTCATGTTCGATCGGTTAACTAAGGTATGATCATATTTATGATGTCATTGACACATATTGTGTTGTTGTTGTTGTTTTTGCGGCAGAATTCTGCCGAGTTGACAGTACATTACCGGATAAAAATCCGGGCCCGTTCCGTTTACGTAGACCCGACTTTCGTGGGAACTATATTGTCATCTTGTCCAACGCTTGTGTACTACAAACATTATATTAATTTATTTTTCATCGTAAAATGTTTATAAGTCAATAGTAGATCAATAACTAAATATATTCCCTGAGAAGATAGAGATTCTGCCTTTGAGTACAGTTTATTTATGTAAGGATGTTACAAGCTTCGTGACAAACTTAATTAACCTGTTAAGGGTATACAATTGGTAGTCATTTTAGGGTTCCAGAATCTCTCTCTATATATACATACATACTTATGTTCGTGGATATTATATATACATATATATGTATGTATATCACACCTTCTGCATTTGTATACTCAGCAGCATTTGCATATTTACACACATACATACATACATGTATACCATTCCTAAATGCATGCTTGCCATTATACATTCTTAGATGCGTTGTCTATTAATGTTTGCATAAACATTTTATGTTGCGCGTAATAACTACAAATAGGCACTTGCAGGCCTACCAAGTTCGCGTTAGCGCACTTTAGCAAAATAAAATCAGCATTCAAGCAGCCAGTCACTCAGTCATGTAGTCAAACAGGCTGACACACACATGCACTACCAAGCATACATACATAGATACAAGTGTATTTGTGTCTATACATCTGTTTGTAGTCAAGCCGTCAAGTTGCTGAAGAAGAGCAAACAGTTGACAGTGACAGCAATTTACTGCTTGTTGCCAAAGCAAAAATAATAACAACAGAAACAAATGCAAACAACAACAGAAACAGTGCAAATATAAAATAAAGCAAAAAAAAGTTAGCCTCACGCCACTGACGTCTTTGCCAATCAAACTGAGGCACAATTTGATGAACTGTACAACAACAAATGCACTGCAACTGAATGGCGATAGGAAAAAACGTTTTCTTGGAGATGTCTACATAAATATCATACATATATGTATGTATATGTGCAAATAACCACACAAATATATATGTATGTCTGTGTGCACATGATATTCGTGTGGCTGCTGCAAAAAGTTACAGCAGCTCAGATGAGGCGCTTGCACAATAGCACAGCTATCACACACATATATACATATGCATATGATTATAAAATATGTCCCAGTTGGAAGTACAATAGTCAAGTCGATTATAAAGTACCTATTTAGTAAGAAGCTGCTTACGATTTGCCCAGCTTAGAAGAGAATGGTTTGTCCTGGTTCGCAGAGTGGAGTTTTATATCCCCCTACTATGGGGCCTAGTAGTAGATGAGCTCCTTGAGTTGTTCATAAACAATGAGATTCAGTACCACGGGTACGCAGATGACGTTGTCATAATGGCACGAGGTAAATTTGAGAATACTCTCTGTAACATAGCCCAAAGAGGCTGAAGTATAGCAAAGTGATGGTTTAATACGGTAGGGTTAAATATCAATCCGTCAAAAACAACCGTCGTCCCTTTTACAAAGCGAAGTTCTACTCCGCGCTTGAGGCCCCTAACACTTTGTGGCAGGGAGTTGGAGGTGTCTACAGAGTCAAATTCCTAGGTCTCACATTAGACTCAACCTAACGATGCAATAGGCATATGGAATTAATACTGTCCAGTGCCAACAAAGCAGTTATGATATGCAGACCCTAAGCCGGTAGATTCTGGGGCTGCAAGCCAGGTATTATCTGTATACCATGATCGTAAGGCCTATTATCACTTATTTAGCGGTTGCTTAGGCATCGAAGACAACGCAGCCTTTCAACATCCTTCGCAATGGGATGTTTTCCAACCATTTTTCAAGCAGAAGTCTTTGCTATAAGTCATTGTGTAGAAATCAATCTCTAACACAACTATCGTAGCCAGCGTAACGCTATACCGATATACTCAGCGATAGTAGAGCGGCACTAAAAACGATCTCAGCTTATGAAATCAAATAGCTTTAGTGGAGGAGTGCATAGGAAGGCTGAACCGCCTATCAGTTTGCAACCGTGTACACCTGATCTGTGTGCCAGGGCATAAAGGGGTGGCCGGCAATGCGCTGGCCGACGAACTAGCCCGCTCTGCGGCGTTGCTCCGCACGGAGGAGAGAGTTGGGAGAGAACGGCACTGGCAGCAGGCAATAGGAATATGCCACGCCAAGTTATTATTAGGAGGTTACAACCTAGCAAAGTTTTGAGATATAATCAACATCCCCCAAGACAAATTCCCTCACCTTGTCGTGCTCTGGAGGCTCAAGAAACAGTTATCCAACATGGGCATATTCTCTTGCACAAACTGCCGGTTTTGCGGCATGGAACCGGAAACTTCAAAACAACAGATTCTAGATAATATTGTACATATTTTTTAAAGTCAGTTATATCCAAATAGATACATATGTTTAAAGTTATGCGAGAAATTTGTGGATTCTTTTGTAATGAATTCTGAATTTGTATATTAAGACTCTTTCAAAAATACTGTAGAACAAGCTCAAAATACATACCAATTTTTATTTTTAAAGAGAGAATAGATTTCTAACAACGATTTTTTGTATGTTAGTTTGTTCATTTTAGAAGAAGAAATTGTTAAAGCTGATAATTGTGTGGAGAGTTTTATCCAAATCAATATGCCTTAATATAGCCGACAAATATTAAGGCATATTGATTTGGACAAAACTCTTCACACAATTATCAGCTAGATCGATACAAAAAGAGATGCACACTCCGACCTTATGTTTATAGTAGTACCATCGTCTCTGCAACAATAACTTATGATCTTCCAGTTCCTTATAACGTGGTTTGGAGCCAAAAGTCCTTTTTTTTTTGCATATGAAATCTAAGTCTGCAGTGGCTGTTATACAGCGCTTCAAATGATTTCAATTTGTCTCCTGGGAGGCTGAGAACCTTTGCAGGATGAATTCTCCCAGAAAAGGCTTCACTTCACCAAAGGATTTCAATTTGTGTCTTGTGAAGCTGAGAACCATTACAAGTTGTATCCTACCAGAAAAGGCTTCACTTGGTGAAGTGCAGACAATTTTATCGTGCACCAGTAGACATTTTCCTTCATCTGAAGCTTTTCTTTGCTGGTTTGTGAACCACATATAAAGTTTTCTGCTAAGGGAATAAGGGCTACAAAACCATTTTCTAAAGTAGTACTAAATGTTATACCAAATGAAAGCGTAGATTTTACAAATTATGTTACAATTTTTAATGAAAGATCGTTCTCTTAGACAAATTATCATAATGAAAAAACTTTTTGGTATATGTATTCTAAGTATTTCCTTTAACTTCTATTGGAGCCAAAAAACCGAGAATTGTTAGCTTGTCTCGATAAGAGACTCCTGAGAGCGATGCCGCCGGTAGCTAAGCTAATGGTAGTGCAGATGAGTACGAAAGCTAAAAAAATCTGCAAAACACAATGCTTCTCGGAGGGAGATTGTAGCGTCTGCTTCACATGTTAAAGACGGTTACAGCGGGCGTTCTTATGGAAAAATACTTAATCAAGAACTAATCCTGATTTCTAGCAAGGCAACTTAGCACAATTTTTAACTACTACTTAACCTGACAAGTAGTAGTACGCCAATATAGCGAAAAGGAGTGGAAGACGGCAATAAATCGTAAAATGATGCAGTGCTAAAAAAGATCTGCAGAGAATGAAAGAAACTTAAAGCAGGCGAGCGCGAATTCTACATTATTATCAGCGCAAAATTACTACCGAACAGTGTATTTTCCTGTAGGGTACTATCATATATGTATGTGTAAATGTAGGCACTCTTATGTAGTACGTACGAAAACATTGAGATCGCGCATAGGCATTGCGCTCGAGTCGAAATTCAAGCAAATAAAAAAGCATGTGAAATGAGAAAACGTGAAATAAAAGTGATTTTCATTAATGTTTATAAAAGTGTTCTATCCAACGTCTTTTCGCTGCTTTTTTACTGCTTCCTGATTTGTGTGTGCGCCTGTGTGTGTGTGTGTGTGTTTGTAACTGCACATGTTTGCTTAGACGAGCATTTAAGTTTTTGTTTACAAATCTGTTTTACAATGAAAATAATCAACATCTGGGACATGTGCGCTATTTTTGTTTTTGTATACATATCCAACTGCCAGATTCTGCATTACATACTTAACTAAATACATATATGTAGATGGTGCATATGTATAAAGATATGTGTAGAGAAAGAAGCAGTAAGTCAAGTCGCCGTAAATAGCGCAACTGCAATGTTTCTACGTCCTTCGTTGCATGCCACATATGCTTGCCACAAACGTAGTTGCTTGTATTTATGCACTTGTATGTGCATAAAAGTGTGTATGCTTGCCAGTAGCGCGCAGTAACGCGCAGAGAAACTGCAATTGCAAGCAAGTTGCCTGCAAATGAGCGCAGCGGACTATTTTTACTCGCCAAAGGGCTCACACGGCATTGCCTTCAATTTTGGCTTTTAGCACAGCGATAGGGAACACTGAAGGCAGTCCTGTTTTTTTGTTTTTTTTGTTTTTTTTTTACTTACATAAGCGTAGCTGCCTCAGTTGCCAAATTTCGACACGCTAGATTTGCAGTAGAAAACAGCTGCTGTCAACCAGTGCATTACTTTGACAACAGTTGCGGCTGCTATGTGGCAATGCCAACTCGTAAGTGCGCCACACATACATGCATACATACTTACATACTTAGCTGATAACTCATGCATAGCCGCAGCTTTGGAAAGCAATCTAGCTCAACGCAGCGCCCAGTTTGATGAACAGCGCAGTTGTTGCATCTGTTATCTGCGGACCGCGTGACCGCCCACCTTTCACCCCATTTGCCGCACGATCGTGCACTTATTCCATCGTCCTCAATTAGCATCAAAGTCGCCGCCAAATAAAAGCCATTCAATTGCCGTTATACGAGCGCACACATACACATACAAATACATTTGCTGCCACAGTTTAGAAGGTTTTCATTAAACGTCTATTTATACATATGTATGTGTGCATGTGTGTATGTATATGTAAGTTGATCGCTATATCGATCACGCTTTTCCATTACATTGTCTTTCAGCGTGGCTTTTTGTGCATTTTGCTGCTGTTCTAATTGCTAAGCGACAGTTTGTGGCTGCGATATCGCGTGACCCAAATTGCTGTCGACAGCTGTAATGGCAAGCGGCTACCAGAAGCTTTCACGTCTGCCGCGCATTGGCGTTGAAAGAGTGTTGGTAAGTTCGTACTGATTGCGCGCAACGGTAATAAATTTCAATCAGCACTCAAACGAAAGGCTAGAAGAGCGCCGAGTCAAGCTCTATTTAGGTGAGTAGATAAGGGGCGCACTTAACAATGATTTGTAGAGATTAGAGTGGACTTCGAGGCAGGAAAAGTAGAGGTGAGCTTTAAAAGAAGCTACAAAGTGTCAGTATCAATAGATAACTTTAAGTAAAACTAGTCTTGTATCAAAACTAAATCACTTTGTAGAGAGAGGTGGATATGCTGATTTAGCTGTTTCTCACTTGCTTTCTGATCACCTCATTATTTATGGTACTGTCATTGTCCAAGTCGGTTAAGTAACAGCGCGTAAAAATCATGAAAAAGCTCCATAGCTCTGGATCGTACATTAGCTTTCACATATCACTTTCACGAGCTTTCTATCACATTTGAAGCTTTTCTTGAAATTAATTAAATCTGTGCTTTCACATATCGCTTCCAAGAGTTTTTTATCCAAGCTTCTCTTTAACTTAATTAAATTTATGACTTATTACTTTACAGCACTCTTGAGAAATCAGACACCGAGGTGTTTAGAATGCCGTATATGTGATCTTTCGCAGCTTTTTTGAGAGCTGGAGCTTGAACGCTGGATTTTTTCTTAAAGACTTTAGAGCTTATATTTAATATTGAAAGTTCAACAAGTATGTGAACCATTGACTAGGAAGAAGTAGCCTTTTTTTATTCTTTGTAATCCATCATGTAAGATAAAGCGTGGCTACCAAGTCGACGTAAAAAATTCTCCCCATTAGAGCCTTGATAAGGCGGTTAATTAGGATAGATAGTAGACCAATTACTATTGTAATGTGTTAAGACTCTATACTAATGGTCCCCCAGCGGGTTGGGGGTAGAATTTGTCTGCGGGAAGGTATGCCTGTCGTAACAGGCGACTAAAATCCACTATGAACTATGTCTGTTGTTTGGCTAGACTCGAAATTTCATCTTAACTTGTCTGAAATAGTGCTTTAATACTCAGCTTGTACTGATTTTATAGACCTGGAATGAAATTCCTTCTAATGGAAAGTCGTTTGAAGTTCAAGCACAATTGGTAGTAGCAAAAGCTGCAAGGTCTGACCGGAGACTTGAATCTGGTACCACTGGGAGTAGTTAACGCTTGAAGCTCGCTCTAATCTGTTCCCATTTGGTTTGACCGATGGGGAGATTCGTGGTGGCAGGTAGAATTGAAATTCTGTTCAGTGTGGAGTCGCACTGCGGCCGGCTGCCGGACGCACAGCATGGCAGACGTTTTAGGACTCGAAACCGACCAAAGTGGAAAAGATGTTCCGTCCACCTGACAAATTGGAACCAAATAATACTCGTAAAAGGCAAGTATTATTTGGGGTGCTGATCAACGAAATGTTTTGATCTATGTTTTTTTTAAGCAATTTGGGGTAAGGCTGTATTCGGCAGGTACTCACGTAAAAACACAAGACTGTACTAATGGGTGCAGACTGGAACCCGCGTCATCAAATATTATTTGCTAATCATAATATGCTCGGAAAGTGATCACTATTGGAAAGCAATTATTATTTAATTTCAAGCTGTGTATCGGGCGGAATTTTTAGCCTCGAAACCTAAGCGGTCAGTTTATAATTACTCAGCTGGATTATTACCATATATTTTGATAAAGCTTTCATCTCTACGGAGCCTTCTCTCCATAAATGTAATATATTTAAATCGGGCTGCAAGTGGGTAGAACTTTTTACTGAAGAAACAGTTGTAGTTGCAGGATTATCTTGGTGATACTGAATACTAATAATATATTGAGAACGAAAATCTAATATCTTCTCTAGTAGCAGTCGACGAAAATAGTATATATGTAAAGTATAAAGAGGATTTTTGTGTGAAAAATTGTAGTTCAAATTACTTATCCATACATACATATACCAACTATATGTACATAAGTATACCCAGTTGAAAAAGCTGAAATAAATTAACGAGATAAGTATTTTTGAAAATATTCTCCAGAAATTTCAAGTTGTTCCAACGAAATGTTTCAGAAATATGAGCGTATTTGTGAAAAAAATTTATCATAGTGTAATCGGGTCCAAAAACGCTCTCTTTCGGTGAGTAAAATTTCTTCGAAACGGCCAAATCGATCGATTTGAAATTTTCCCTCGAATAGTGTCGATTTTCGACGGCTAAAACTGCGTAATTGGTGTCTACGCAAATAAAGAAGAAGAATTTCGGTTTTTTTAAAAAGGTGTGAAGAATAAATTTTTTCACTAAATACGACTTTTTTAATGGGGGGGTAAGGTTTGACAACTTTTTTTCCCCATTTTTTTTTATTTTTTTTTTCTGAACCATCAACATCTCAAGAACATTGTGTTAAAGTTTTAGGTCATTCGGAGAAAAACTAACGAGGTTACAGCAGGTTGAATAACGGTACCTCTAACTTAGGTTTGCGCGCCTTCCAGCTACCTGCGCTGAGTGTACAATACTTTGAATCGATTTTCCCAAATATGTCATTTTTAAAGTCGGTGACCAGCCTACAGAAAAAACTACTGAATTGATCGTTTTGAAATTTTGTACAAATATTCTACATATATATAGCTCTCGAATGACGTCGAGTTTTTCCAAAAATTTTAATTTCTAAGAATTTTACAATAACAAATAAGTCGATTTTTTCGTCTAAAATCGTCATTTTGGCTTGAAAATGGTACCAAAAATTGAAAAATTAAAAAAAACTCGACGTCAATTGAAAGATAAACTAATAAACTAAAGAAAGCATTTTGATTTTTTGGTTTCAGATGATCCAGTGATGCTGTAGGCTGGTCACCGCACAAAAACTTTTTTTCGAGGTGCCTGCAGAGATCGCCTATAAATCCGTTATTCCTCGCTATTTTTCGATAAAACTACTTTTTAAGTATCCTTCAAATGTTGTACTTTCATAAAATAATAAGTAAAATAAACCTACAGCAATAATTTTTTTTTTTTTTAAATTCACGAAAAAAGGTATTTTTTCGACGAAACAAACCTTACCCCCCCTTAATTGATCATAACCGGTTTTCATCTTAAGTGATAAGTTTGTGTTTTTGTTTTTGTTTTTAGCTGAAAAAACTTCCTCAGCGCCAGGCAACTTTGTTCGGAAGTCCTCCAGGAGTAACGCTATGCGATCAAGGCAATAAATTCTATTATAAATTTCTAAATGAATCACCGAATTTGTAAGTACAATAAATTCTGTAAATTTGAATTATTATTACTTATGTATTATATAAAATATTTCGTCAATAATGGGCACAGAAAAGGCGTTTTTTGACTTGCAAATAAATATAAGTACGTAACCCCATAATTCAATTTTAGAGAAGAGTGGGCATGCTCCAGCATCTCATTTAGATGACTCACGAAATATCAAATATTATCTGATACAATTTGAGATTTGAAAGCATCAAATTAATGCTTGTGCCAGTTGCTGAAGCTTTTGATGCGTTCGCCCAATATTTTGCCACCCAGCAACTCAAAGCACAGTTATGGGCACTAAAGTTGCTGGACATACAAAGCAAACTATAAAGTTCTGCGCGAGAAATATGCTGTTTCACATGCGTTTATCTATGTATATTTGCTTGCGTGTTTGTATGCGTGTGTGTAAATGCGTTGCAAGTAGCGGCAATGCATTGTTGGCAATAAAAGCGCACTTTTTCCACGCTAAACGACCAAACATAAACAGACGGCATAAAATTATTATAAAAGCGGCACAGAGATGCCAATAAAAGTGTTGGTGTTGCCACTGCTGGTATATTTGTTGTTGCTCTTGCTATAGTTGCCCATTTTGCGCAAAAAACTGCGTACATTGTTACAATAGCAGCAACAAAAGCAACATTATTACATATTTATTAGTGGCGACCGTCGTCTATTGTCATTGCAGCTTATTTTTTTAGTATTTTGCTTACACACACATACATATGTACATAAGCACATGCATATGTATAAATGTATGTGTGCGCATTTCTTATTATAAACGTAGACAATAACAGCAATTGTTGTGATACGCAAAGAATTTGTAGTATTTGCATTTTTTGCTTTAATTATTATTGCCCAAAACAACAATAAAAACATCTACAACAACAAAAATGAAATAGACAACAACAGCAGTTGCAACTGCAGCCATAACAATTAGTTTGTAGCTTTTTGTAAAAAATAAATGCGCTTCTTTAATGTGATTGTTGTTGTTGCGAGTGTTTTTTTTGTTGCAGTTGCTGCCCATTCATTCATTAAAGCAATGCAATTGCAATAAAACGCGGCAATGCGCCACGATTAGCCCAGGCGACCGGGTGTGAGTGCTGTGGGCTGGGGCTTTCTTCATTTGTATTTGTGTGTGTGTATGTGTCGTGGCAGTGCTGTGCGCAGTCGGTTGTCAGTAATCAGCATTCAGTGGATGTGACATTAAATGATGTCTATTTTGCCTGCGCCTCTGTATGCGTGCAGAATATGTACGATTATATTTATTTTATTTATGTCGCATGTTCTATGTGGAACTCGTGCCATAATTGCTGCATAAGCTGCTGTGATTATTCTTAGCGTCCATTAAGATGAATAGACATAATAATAAAAATCGACGATCTTACGAGACAGAGCCGTTAAAGACGGGTTGAAAGTCAATTAAATTATAGTTTGAAATTTTTTATATGCTCTTTAGCTGCTTCTTCGTAAGTTACGTTAGTGGTAAATATGAAAGTTTATAAGTTTAAGTGTCAGTAGTCTTAATAGTTCATATTAGACACCTGAAACAACTACTAAAATTTGCGGTTTTCAGCTAAACATTTCTTTGAAATGGCTGGAGAAAATTTCATATGACCTTCTTAGATATAATATTAGTGATATATTTGTCAGATAATGTTCAAAGAAATCAGATTTTTGTTTAACTACTTTTAAGCCACTTTAAAGTGCAAATTATTTCACCAAAAAAAAACACTTATTATAATTTTAGGCAGCCGGTATATTGTCAAAAAACAAAATTTTTGATTTCCTCTGGTAAAAAACAGCATTTTTTAAAAAAAATTTTTGTCATATAAACAATCAAATATTTTATTAGAATTTTTTATTGTTACGAACAAACACTATTAACAAAGAAATTCTGAAATTTTTGTAAAACAAATTTTTTTAACTCGGACCCCTCGGATAAAAGATGCACCCGAGTTGGCAGGATAATTCCTTACAGAATTATCTAAAGTGAAAAAATACGTGTTTTAGTTAAAATCTTAACTTAGAACTTGAACGAAGGAAAAAAACTGAAAATTGGATTTTTGGCAGTCATTTTTACAAAAAATGAAGGTTTCAGTGAAAACTTCGAAAAATCGAAAAAAAATCCTTCGTCCAGGTCTTTAAGAATTGTAACTCAAAGACTTGTGTAAAATTTCATAAAGTTCGGCTGAGTAGTTCCCGGGAAATTTTGCTAACCGGATTCAAAAACACAGTTTCGAGATAAACGACGCACTTAGCCTAGCTAGCCTTGAGCGCACAAGTTCTCAAAGCTGTATCTCCGAAACTATTACTCGGATCTATTTGAAAAAATATTCTAAAGGTGTTGTAGAATTTAATAGGAAAATAAAAAAGTCGATTTTTGGATGGCGTCTGGTAAGATTCCCGACCTCACAGCATGGATGCCAATAGGGCAATGTTAAAAGCCCCACAACTAGGGAGAGGCTAGCCTTACTGCGGTCAAAATGATCACTATGTAGCACTGGCCAAGTTTCCGCGAAGCCCAGCTATCTAGTAATAAAAGACAAGAGAATACGAGAGCATTTATCACAAGGCACACGATGTTATTAATAGCGAGGTTAGGCCTCCTCGATCAACCCTGAACGCACAGCTATGGAGTTCAAGGATAGTATCGAGGCTCTGCTATCTAAGTGAATGGTCACTTCTCTGAAGGAGGCTACACTCCGGAGCAGTAAATATACTGCCAACTTAATGGCTGCAACCTCGGCCTGGAAAACACTGCAACAGTCATGAAGTCTAAAACTGAAGTTGATAGAGAGCTCCTGATAGTAGACACGTCCACCAACCTTCCTCCCAAGCTTTGACCCAGCCGTGAAAAAGCTCACTGCCGCTCTCCTCCAACGGCTTCTTCCCACTTTTATAAAACTAAATTTTTTCTAATTTTAAAATTTTTTGAGCACTTTGGAATAAAAAAAAATTATTTTTTCTTTAATCCAATCTCCTAATTAATGATTAACAAGAAAAAACGTTAACTTCGGCTCCACCAAAGCTTATATACCCTTCACAGGTGCATTTCTTTTAGTAACTATGTGTTCAGTTTGTATGGAAGCTATATGTTATAGTTAACCGATCTGAACAATTTTTTCGGAGATTATATTATTATCTTAAGCAGTAATCCATGTCAAATGCCAAAGTTTTCCATACAAGAACTTTTTTCCGACCGTTCAGTTTGTTCGGCAGCTATATGTTATAGTGATCCGATATCGGCAGGTCCGACAAATGAGCAGCTTCTTGAAAAGAAAATGACGTTTGCAAAATTTCAAAACGATATCTTAAAAACTGAGGGACTAGTTCGTATATATACAGACAGACAGACAGACAGACAGACGGATATGGTTAAATCGACTCAGCCCAACATACTGATTATTTATATACGATTGTATACTTTATAGGGTCTCCGACGCTTTCTTCTGGGTGTTACAAACTTCGTGACAAACTTAATATACCCTGTTCAGGGTATAAAAAGGGCCTACAATTATTTGTATGAAAGTATTAAGTATATAAAAATATATATACAATATTTCGCCAAAAATCCAAGAAAGAATAATTGCATTCTGAAGGATATCTAAAGAAATTTAACCAAATTTTATTTAAGCCTGAGTATCGAATTCCATTCAGATTTTTCAAAGCTACTCAGCAAACGACAGTCAGATAGATAAACAGTAATGAACATACTGAGATCAGATCGTTTCGGTATTAATTCCAATAACAATATTTTTTCTCACTTGCGGAACAAGGCTAAAATACCATTTCATAATAATTATTTTTTATACCAGACAATTCTTTAGAAGAGGCGAATCGAAAAACAACTGGTATAAACTTGTATATCGAACGGATTAGAATAGTAAGCGGTTATAACACTCTAATGAGACATCGGCATACTTTCTTAAATGTTGCATTCATATTAATTTCTTTGCATGATATCTTTTTGTGCTACTCTCAAACAAATTTACGGGTAAAAGCAAATAAAGAAGAGAATATACTGATAACTCATTAAAGTGGTATAACCGCTAACTTCGATGCTAGCAAGTTTTATTTTACACATTTTAGACCAATTTAACCAAGTTTAATCACTGTGAATGACTCAAATGACAACTTATTATTATATATGCATAGTTATAATAACTGAAATAGGATTTATTCACTAAGTGTAGAAGCGCAACAGTTTTTCAATGCTCCAAACCGATTGAGGTTAGACCATGTCTCTAAGAGTGATCAGAAAAATTTAAAAATCATTGCATATTTGAAGATTTTTAAAAATTTGACTGAAGAATGTAATACAAGATGTCTACAATTAGCCAATCCTTTGAGGGAAGCGATTAGAATATGAAACTAGTATAATTTTTTTAGACTGTCGTGATAAAAAAAAAATATAGTATAGAGAGATATTATACAAGTTTAATTGAAAAATGCAGGTTTTGTTGGAAATATTCAAAATTCTTCGTCAGAGCTATGAATGGCCACATATTAATTGCTGACGGGAAAATTTGTTCAGATCAAATCGGCAGCATTCATACATAATAATTTGAAAACGTTTGCTTTTTTAAATATTTTTGGAGAATACAAATTTGAAAATTTTTTGGCTCTCCTTGTGCATTATTTATTTACATTCACACATTGCATACAAATATATAACTGAAAAAATTTCCATGCTCATTTTCCGCCAGCGAAACGTCGTATATTTTCACACTTGCTACACTTGTCAATATTAATGTCATTTTTCGGTTTCCAAAAAGGGGTGGGTGGACATAAAAACATTTCAAAAGACACAAACAGGCATGGCATGCGTGTGTATGTGTGTATATACATAAATAAAGCGACAAAGTACATGTGTATGCGAACATAAATGTTGACACATGTACAAGAATATATACATATGTACATACACATGCATGTGCGTATGTATGAAGGTATATCACAGACTCTGCTGTATCTTCACTAGGAAGTAATGCTTCACTAGCCAAACCTTGAATGATCGGCGACGATCGATGCGATCGCTCAACAGCGCGCACACACACACAGTCATTTGTGTCTATGTATGTGACTATATAAGCATGTGTGCGTGTTTTTTCGGTGACGCGAAGACGCAAGCTATCAGTGTCATTTGCTACAACGTCAATCAAATCGGGAGTAAAGTTAAAGTCAAACGAAAATAATCTGCAATTATTTTGGTTTCAGAACAAATATGCGTACACAGCTACATTAGGGTGGGTCAAAACAAATTTTAAAATTTTTTCTTAGATAGCCTGAAAATATCGTCCTAAATGACGAACAAAATTGTGTTACAGTTTGAGCTCGTACTTATAATAGCTTCCTTCGAGTCGCCAAATGTTGGAGAGTAGCGAATCGAACAAACATCTGGTATAGTTTTAACACCTGGTATAGTTTGTTCGATTCGCTACTCTCCAACGCTCAAGAAACGAGCAGCACTTGTATTGCAATCATGCGAAAGCATGTCCTCAATGGCGAATCGAAGACATCTATTAATTTTAAGATTCCGCGCGATGTGATTATGATATTCCAAATAAATAGCGAAGAAATATTTTCTTATTTTGTAAAGCATTTAAATAAATTATTGTAAAGTGAAATTAAAAACTTATTCTTATTCAACGAACTATAAAAAAGACGCAATATGATTTTTTGTTAAGTCGACGCGCTCAAAAGTTTTTCGAGGACGAAGTCCAACCTTAAGACGTAAAAGATAGTTTCTGAAATTTTTTGCATTATTTTAAAAAATTATGCCTGG
This sequence comes from Bactrocera tryoni, assembly GCF_016617805.1. NCBI lineage: Eukaryota > Metazoa > Arthropoda > Insecta > Diptera > Tephritidae > Bactrocera > Bactrocera tryoni. The sequence goes on from NC_052502.1 coordinate 45,819,205, forward strand.
AAATCATAAAATATCTTATTTTTAAGACTTTTGTGGATTTTCCTTATATACATATGTACATAGAAATTGTTTATTAAAAAAATAAAAGTCATTAATTTTATAACATAATAAAAATTTCAAAAATGTTTATTACTTCCAATCATGTTATATAAAATTACTTTTCAATTAATGTTTTAATTAAATTAATTTTTTTTAAATTTAATTAATTTTTTGAATTTAATTAATTTTGTTTAATTTAATTGTTATTTTAATTTAAAAGTAATTTGACATGACTTTTAAATAAATTTTATAAATGTAAATTAATTTTACTTTTCAATTAATGTTTTAATTAAATTAATTTTTTTTAAATTTAATTAATTTTTTGAATTTAATTAATTTTATTTAATTTAATTGTTATTTTAATTTAAAAGTAATTTGACATGACTTTTAAATAAATTTTATAAATTAAATTAAGTTTTTTTAAATAAATTAATTTTTGTTTAATTTAATCAATTTTTTTTAATTTAATTAACTTTGTTTAATTTAGTTTTTTCCGATCTTTTAATTAAGTTAATTTTTTTGATTAATTTTTTTTAAATTAAATTAATTCAATTAATTAATTAATTTAATTAAAATGTCATTTTATATAGCATTATTGGAAGTATTGTATTAAAAATATTTGAAATTGTTATTTTGTTATTCGGTTATGACTTTTATTACTGTTTTTTTGACCCACCCTAAGTTACACACATACATAACTTACATATACATATACATAAAAATGCATAGTGTGTATAAATGCTGATGCTGAGTTAACGTATCCGTAAACACTTTCCCTGCGCGCACTGTGCCACATATGCTGCACGCATGTGTAAAATCACATATACTGCTACAAATCTTATTGCATGTATGTATGTAGAGATAGATTCCTATGTGCGCGCCGCTTAAGACAGCTTTCAACTCGGCAGCCGCTTGATGGATGTATTTCAATCATATTTCTTCAGCGGAGCGTTTATGTTATGAAGTCTTCTACAACAACACATTAGCGCTAATAATGTGTGCCTTAATGAGTTCGAAATAACAAAAATAACAACAACAAACATGTGCATCGGTAAGCTATTAATAAGCAGCTATAGCTATACTTGCAACGCGTTGCGTTTGCTGTGCCGCGTTGGAGTCGCGCTTGGCAGCTAAAGCCTTTCGTTATGTTACTGCGCTTGTTGTTATTTTTGTTATGCGGCGCGTACGTCGTCATGACAGCAAGCGCAACAGTGGCATTCACTGTTTAAACGCGCTGAGCCGCGCGAACCCTAATATGTGAAGAAATTTATATACAAATTTACCATACGTACATATGTATGTTGCGCGCGCCCCTGCTTCCGCCGCGTACAAAACGCTTACATACACCATATTTATGTGCTTTCTACCACGCGCATTTCATATATGCAAACTTAATAACGAATCTGCGCTCCATACGTGTGGCGCGCTGATTCTAGAACTGAGCGCTGTGGCACACACACACACATTTAAGGTTGTTTAATTTAAAGCGGCTGCCGCGCGGCACAAACGCGCGCATTGCTTTTTCAAATTTCATATATTTACCGCGGTTTGTATATATGTGTGTGAGTTGGTATGTGTGCGCGCGCATTATGAATGTTGAATATTTTCACTTGTTTTTATTAGATTTAATTTAATTCCATTCCATTTCATTTCACTGTGCTGCGCTGGTTCCAATGAAAGTCACAGGCGGCGGGTCATCCGCTGACCGCGCGGCAAACAACCCAAACTTATTCAACGCGTTTAAACAAATAACCCCAAGCCGAAAATTCGTAAATATCAGCGATGCAAACACTTTACAATTTTACGAATATTTAACAAATACACACACAAATGCATACGTATATACATGCATCTGTGTACCCAAAATCGCCCCTAAATTATATTTAAAAAAATAAATTCATTACGCGCCACAACGCGCTGGAACAATGACAGCCTCGTCCATTGTCATCGCATCGCATAATTGGCAGCCATGATGTGGCGCGACCGTTTGCTTGCGCTTTGCTTAACGCGCGGCCGCCTAGTCTGACTGACTGACTGACGCCCGGTCTGACTCTGACTCTGATTCAGTTTCAGATTCGGATGCCGAGTCAGACTTGAGCGCGACGGCTTGACAATTTGCCCGAGCGGCTGCTGCGTGCTGAAGTGTATGTGGAAATACCATCATCAAAAATATATCTGAGGTATTACTATACACTGCTAGTTGGGTCGATTAACATGCGCTCGCTATGTGTGTCTCGGCGCGTCCGCAGCGGCGTCAACCGCGGCGGCTTCCGAAACAGTTTTAAATCAGCGCGTAAATAAATCATTTTATTCTGCAAAATCCAATGTAATGTAAAACAAAAACAAGTTACTCTTCTACACAGCCACACACACGCAGACACATGTACTCACACATACACACAAGGCTTTCCTTGCGTATTCGCTCGCTTGTGGCGAAAAAGTTAACTATTAGCATTCTGTTTATAATAATAAAAATGTAGTTTTGTTGTTGCGCGTTGTCACTGAAAGGGCGGCCTTTGTGTCTGTGGCGGCAATATACGCTTTTTGACGAGCGCTGCTTGTTTGGCTTGGCAGCGCGTTTGCAAAATTTTGATTTTATAGTGCAAACCAGAGCAATGATTAATCATAATGACAGAGTTTTTCTTCAAATAAATTTTTCAGAGAGGCATGCTTTTTTAAAAAGTTGGGGTAAACAATTTAAATTGTGAAAAAGTGTGTGTTTGTGTTATGTAATAATTTATTTGTTTTTTTTTATTTTTTAATTTAAACCATATTTTTTATTCATAAATGAACTAAAAATGTACACGTAAAAGCAAAATAACATAACATCACTTTTCAAAATTTTACAGGCGAAGGAAAACTTTATAATTAAAACCACTCATCTTGAAACGTAATTTTAGTTTTGGTTATAAAATGGTTATATGTTGGTTTTTACATCTGACAGCTATTTTAGTTTTTTTTTGATGTTACGTTGTTTTACATGTTAGGTGATGATATGTGCAGTGTACAAAAATATTTCATTTTATTTTGCTTAATGTTTTTCAATTGTATTGTAAAAAATTTATTTTATGATTTTTTTATTGCAAATATTTTTTATTGTATTAAAACACATTAATTTAAGTTTAAATTTTTTAGCTGGCATTTAAATTTATTTTATTTGTTTTATATTAGCAAAAGTTGTTTATAATACCATATAAAAATAAAATGTAGGTTAAAAAATATTTAACTAGTTTTTAAGTTTATTTGAATATTTTTATTAATTAATTTTTTTATTCATGCATATGCACACCCATATACATATGTAAATTTTCAGAAATATGTAATTTCATTTTTATTTTTCTCTTGTACATTTTTTTTAGTTTTAAGAAAAAAATATTAATTTTATGACATTTTTATTGCAAATATTTGTTATTGTATTAAAACACATAAATTTTGGGTAAAAATATTTTTCAACTAATATTTAAATTTTTTTATTATTTAATTTTACTTTTATTTTGTTAATTTTTTTAATTTTATGAAATTTTTTTTTAATTATATGAAAAAAAATAATTTTAAGTTTAAATGTTTTTGGTTTGGTATTTAAATTTTTTTATTAAAATTTTTTTTCCTTTTATTTTATTACAAAATTTTTTTTTTTTGTATTAAAAGATATTAATGTAAATTTTAAATATGTTTTTTTACTGGTATTTAGATGTATTTTAATTATTTTTTTTTATATTTGCAAAAAGTTGTGTATTATACCATATTAAAAACATTAATTTTAGGTTAAACATTTTTTAAACTGTTTTTTATTTTTATTTAAATATTTTAAAATAGCGATAAGTGGTTTTTCAAATCGTATCATATTTTTTAACATTATGAATTAAATTATAATAAAATTGATATATAAAAAATGATTAAATTATTAAAAAAAATTGTGTTATTTTATATAATAATTGTTATTATTAATTTTTTTTGTTTTTGTTTTCTTTAATCTTGAAATACGACAAACTTTTTTTTGCAATTTTAATCTTAATTACCATTTATTTTTCAAAATAAAAATAACAGTTGTAAACTATAAGCTTTTAAAGTTCTAAAAATAATAAATTTCATAAAAAAAATATTAACGTAATATTTTTAAATTTCTTGTTCCCTTATTTTTCTTTAAAATGAAATATAACTTTTTTAATATAAAAAATAGTTTTTTTGTTTTTTTTTTTGTAAACTATAATATATAAAAAAATTAGTTATTAACGGAATATTTTTAAATATTTGTCTTATTTTTTTTAATATGTAAAATAATTTTTATTTAATGTTAATATTATTTTTTTTATTTAATACAAAAGGTTTTTTTTCTCTGAAATGTATTAGAATTAGAAACTTATAAATTAATAGTTATATACATACATACATACGAAATAAGTTCAACCAAATTCGGTGTCATTTCTTTGCTCGGAAAAAGATAAAAAATATTTTTAATATTTAATGGATATATTATTTAATATTTTTTTTTTCGATTTTATTGCTTTTCTGATATTTTTTCGCTTGTATGTTTTGAAAAATTTTTGTTTTGTGTTTTTGTTCCTATAAGATTTGCAATGTTTCGAAATCACTTCAACACTGTTATTCCTCTTCCAAAATTTTGTTGTAAATTTTCTCAAATATATTTTCACTGCTTTTTTTACATATCTTTAATATTTTTTTTTAGTTTTATAAACACTTTTTAGCTTCACTATAATATTTTGTCAAATAGAATTATTTTTTAATAACATTATTTTATAAAAGTATTTTTAAATGTTACAATTGTTATATATGTACATATGTATTTGTTATTCTTTTTAGAATCAGTTCGCACTAAACACGAATTTTTACCACTTTCGAGTTTCCAAACAGAAAAGAAATATTTTCAAGATTTACTTTTTCCAGGAAAAAATTTTGTTTCAACATACATATTTAAAAACAAAAAGAAATAAAAAAAATCCAAATTTTTTTTATATTACATTTTTGTTTTATTAGACATACTGCACACCACAGACTCAAATTAGCACCCGAAAAGTAGTTGTATATTTTTTAAATAATTGATATTATATAATTAATTTTTTTTAATACTCTTAATTTTCCAACACCAACAACTTACGTTATTTAAAACATTTGCTTAAAGGCAAAATTAAAAATACACTTCCAAGACATCTGAAAGATTTAGCTTAATCAACGTTTGCTTCGCTTAAGTCTAGTGCGTTCACTTAGAGAAAAAACTTAAGTAAAAGTTTCTTTCTATTTTACTATTTTTTTGTATTTTCTTTGAACATTCGCCGCCGACGCGTTATTGACTAGCGCGCTTAGTTCGTTACGATTATGAGTTGCGATTTTCGTCGAGTTTGCGTTGAGACTGACGCGTTGCGCGTCGTGCAATCACTGTTTAAACTGAAACGAACGAAACAGCGGTCAGATCGGATCGTGTTGTTGGCTCGCAACTGCATAATCCTCTTCGTATCGAGAGGCAACAACCACCAGACGAGCCAACCAGCGTTGGCGTACAAATGTTGCTTAAGGTCTACAGTAGTCCGTGGATAATTTGAATTGGATGGTAGAAGCGTATTTGTGTGAGAATTATTCAATAATACCTTATTAAAGGTTGTTTTTTAGACATGTGGTTTTCAGGAATAAATATAATTTAATGTTATGATCAGAAATTTCGCTTTATTATAGAGATAAAAAAATAATTTCGTGCAAGTGCTACTGGCGCGAATTATTTCCAGTCGAGAGGCCCGATTTTCAACCACAATTGAGACTACGTTAGCAATAACTCGCCGAATACTCTCTTCCAAGCTGTCAATTGTTTCGGATTCATCTGCATAGGTAAAAGACTTCATATAAATAACCAGTTTCCTTCAAAAACTGTATGTGGCTGTATGGCATATTTCGTCATCTTGTTGGTACCAAAGCTCATCCACATCTACATCCTTCAATTCAGGAACTAACAACTCATTAATCGTTCCTCATTCACTGTAACATTATGACCGTCTTCATTTTTGAAGAAAAATATATCAGTGATTCTGAGGATGTAACGGCATCTCAATAATGGCTTGGGATTATCATTGACAATTTTTTTTATTAACGTACCCACTCAACTAAAAGTGAGCTTCATCGCAGAATAAAATTTTCGTGTGAAAATCGGGACCGAAATTTGGGCCCGAACGTGAACGCGTTTGATGATCCTTCGGCTTCAATTCTTGCACCCATAAGATTTTTTAAGTCCGCAAACCAAGATCCTTCCTTCTCGATGGCGAATGGACTCGTTAGGGTCTTCTTTCTACTCTACTCTACAGCTGCTATAGCGGCTTTCAGAATGCGGACTATCTCCAGCTCGACTGAGAATATTGAATGCAGCGCTCAATGGTTCTCTCAAACCGAAGCTTTATTTTGATAGTAAACTTGCACGATTTGCAAACGTTGTTCCGTACGCTGTTCATTATGAAATGACAAATCAAACTAAGTATAAATCATGTATAAGCTGTCAGGGCCAACTACGAGAAAAGTATTCCGTCATTGAAAACCACAAGCCTAAAAAGCCACCTGTTACTTTGCTAATAAACTAAGTAGTAGGATTTCTGAAACTTATGTTCTGTTCTACTGACTTGTGTCGGTTCTGTTATCAAGAGTATGAGAGACCAGAGCATAAACTTCTTCATCGCCTTGATTACTTCACAATCGCTATCATCGTTAATCGGAGTCAGGCTATAGGGTAAACAAATCCGAGGAGCTTTACTAAACCTATTTGATTCGACTGGGTTAACTGAAGTGTTGTGATAACAGGAGAGGAGAACAGGGCTATAGGTCGTAGTGCATTCACCAACATACGGTCCGCATATTATTTTTAAAACAAAGTTTAGGCTGTTAACGGCAACGTGATTTACTTTTTCGAGATTATTTAAAGGAGTTGGTATCACTTGGATTTTACTGCTCCGCCGAAAACTCCGAAGTCCAAAACAGCTTATGATTTAAAGGTTAACATTCTTTTGTACACTCGTTATAAAGTTTTCTGTCAAAAATTCGTGGGTTCTGAGAGTAACAAAAAAGGAACCTAATAATGTCTTCTTTTCAGCCTTAAGTTAAATGTTTATTGACAATTTAATACAAAACTGACTTAAACTCGAAATCTTCTCTCAAGAGGATTTCTAGTGGTGATTGTGAGTGCAGGAACTCTTGCTTTCTGAGACAATATTAACATAAAAGGGATAGTAGGATAGGTTAATCTGGTCGGCCAATTAGCCATATATAGACCAGTTTGGACCTTTCCGATACCAGATGGACTACACTTGCTAAGTCTAAGAAGAGTAGTCCTCATTTGGGATGCCTGCGCTTGTGGCGAATTTTAACAAACTCCACGGCCTCTTTGTCGATACGTCCTTCAGTTTAACATACTGTAGAGGCTTCAGATGCTTACAGCGTAGTCTTGCCAATGTGGGACAAGTGCACAAGAGATGCTGCATTGTTTCCCTGATGCTGTGCTCTAGGCATTTCCTGCAGTCTTTTTGATCTGTCAGCCCCATCTTGCGGGCGGTTGTCGCCAAGGGATAGTAAAGTGCATATGTTTTTAGTTTTACATAATTTTTTGTAAAAAGGCAGACTTCCAAGAGTATTTCCATTTTAACCGAAGTTAAAAACTTATGGAGGTGCGGCCGATGGTCTGCGATTACCATTGCCGTCCGACTTTAACCTTTTTGGTATTCTACTAATTGGGTAATATTTATTTAATAACAAGGCTAACCTTTCTTATAACTCCTAATCATGTATGTGAGAATATCGTTCAATTGAAAAAATTGTAATAAAAATACTCTTGCAGTTACAAAACATTAGAATATACTAAAATCGTTTAATCGAAGAAACTACTGAAATTTAACCATAACATTTTTTGATCCCACTTATCGAATATTTACTGTACGCACACTATTTTAATGAATATGCCGATGTCTTTGCTCGAAACGAATTAAGCGCATAGTGAACATTCGATGCTGGCAATGCCGCGCACACAACATTAGCGGCTCACTGAATCGAATTTTTGTTCGATCGTAACACTGTGCTCTAAAATGAGAGAGGAGCCAATAAGAGAATATCGTAGTCTAGTGGAAATGCACATTTGGCTCAGAGAACTTGTAAAATGAATGTGAAAGAGCGCTCTGCTTTTAGATTGTTAAATGTGAAGAGCAATTTCTTCTTATACTCGTTTGCAATGCATTTTTGTATTTGTTGTTGAGTAAAAGAAATTGTCTTACTTTCAACTTTGGTAAAACATTTAAGAGGGTATTCTGGTTTAGAAGCATGAATTCCAGGTAATTTTTAAAATGTCGTAAAAAAAGGCAATTAATATTTTTACCATCCATTTTTTTATTAGTTATTTGTTAATTTTAGAAGAGTACAGAAAAAATTAAAAACTAAGAAAAGATAAAAGTATCAAAAATTATTAGCTGACGAAGTGGGGGGTCTCTAAAAATTTCCACGTGACCATACCCATGATTTCAACCGCCTAGTTATTTGAAATCAAAAAAAAAAGATTATTAATCTAGAAAAATGTCGCAACGGCCGGAACTACGGAGAAGTGGGAAATTTTTTTTTTCACAAAATGGCGACTGCCTGAAAAAAAAAGTTTTTTGGATAACTTTTTCTGACGATTTCGAATTTTTTAAAAATATCGGTCCAGTAGAACCTGAGAAATCGTCGGTATCGTTCCGAAAGTCAGTTTTGAGAAAAACACGCTTAAAGTTTCGCGTAAAGTCTTTTGTTCGATTAGTTCCGGCCGAACCAGTTTGGATGCCGGGTCTGAAAAATGCGAAATAGGCATTTGAAAAAAATTTGAATTTTGAAAAATCCTCTTCTACACATATTCTTGATTAGTTAAACTTTGAAAATATAAAAAAAAAAATTTCGATTTTTTTTAATTTCTAGACCAGAATATCCCCTTAAAGGCTTGCAAAATATTTGTAGAATTTTTTTTTTGGTCTCTGCAATTGTCTTTTATATTTCGAACATTTTTCGCTGTAGTCTAATTTGTGTAGAGAATTAAAAACGAATTTTCATCTTCAACACTTTTCAAGTATGGAAAAAGAAAACTTTGGTTTAATATCATTTTTATATATAAAAATCACGTGTCACGTTGTTTGTTCGTGTTGGACTCTTAAACTACTGAACCGATTTTAGCAAAATTTGGCACACTGTGGCCATTTCAAACCAACTTAGATAGGATAGTAAAAACAATTCATAAACGGAAAATAAAGTGAAAGCTCTATTAAATGGACGCTATATTAAGTGGACAATTCTACAAGGTCTGTCGCAAAAGAAACAGAACTTTTTAAACATAACTGTTTCTGGTGTTTGATCTCTTGTTGACATATAGTAAAAATTTGAAGACAATTGGATAACTACAATCGATGTTATCGATCAAAAAGTGACAGCAGCTTTTGGTCATCGTTCGTAAAATGCATTTTGAACAAAGAGCAAATATTAAATTTTGTTTTAAACTTGGGAAAACGTTTACTGAAACATTTCAAATGATGAAAAAAGTTTATGGTGATCAGTGCCTATCCCGTAGTAATGTGCATGAGTGGTTTAAGCGATTCCAAGAAGGTCGTGAGAACCTCTGTGACGATCAGAAGTCGGTCGTCTTCAGAAGTCAAAAATAAAGATAATGCTGATTTGTTTTACGATTCCGAGGGTATCGTACACCGAGAGTTCGTCCCACCTTGCCAAACGATTAATGCTGTGTTTTACCTTGGTGTTATGAAGCGTCTTTTGTCACGCATACGTCGTGCTCGGCCACAATACCGTGAGGCAGGGTCCTGGCGCCTGTTGCACGATAATGCGCCGTGTCATCGGTCGACGCTTGTCACCGATTTTTTGACAAAAAACTCCATATTAACCATTAATCACTCACCCTACTCAACTGATCTGGCACCCTGTGATTTTTACCTATTGGGAAAACTTCTTTTGCCCATGAAAGGACATTGGTTTCAGGACATTTCAGCTATCCAAAAGGCGACGACCGATATTCTCAAGATCATTCCGAAAAATGACCTTAAACACTCATTTGAAATGCTAATTGGCCGGGCTAAACGCTGTATCGAAGCACAAGGAAACTACTTTGAATAAAAAAATATAACTTTTGAAAAATATTAATTTTTTGTTGTTTTTTTTTAACAGTCCTGTTTCGTTTGCGACAGACCTTGTATTAACTGAGCAGAATGGCTGGTAACCAGACATTGAGAAGGCAGCCTTAAATTCTTTATTTTTTCCAATGAAATTTACATACATTACATAACATTTTTGTACAAGTATGAACATATTCAAAATTAAACCTCAAGTTCAATCCCTTGTATTCTTATACCGCCAAAAACGTTTTCGCCTTTATTCGTAAGTAAAATTTTCACTGTATTGAATAGTTTATTATATGAATAATAGTATAAAATATATAACACAGCAACGCTGGGCGGGTCCACTAGTATACATATGTAAATATTTTCAATTTTTTTACTATTATTTATTATTTAGCACAACGAAAATACAACCAAAATTTGTAGAAGACATTTCCGTCGTTTCTTTGCGATCATTTCCCTTTTAGTTTGACTGAACGACGGCTGTGACATATTATATTTACTTACATAATGGTGTTGTTGCATATACCAAGGGGCAGTTCGTTAAATATATCCTCTCCGATTTTCGATATTTTTTCGTGCAATTTAACATTAGCATACTCGCAGGCGCAATTAAATTTAGCCAGGCTATTAAGTTTTCTGGTCTCTTTACCCTGAGCAGGGTATATTAAGTGTTTGCCCGGAAGTTTGATACACCCAAAAGAAAATTTCGGAGACTCTATATGGTAAATATAAATGATCAGCGAAATGAGCTAAGTCGATTTAGTTAGCTCCGTTTGTCTTGTCATTAGTTTTTGTGAAACCGATTTGACATATGTAGATTTTGCACACGGAAAAGCTCTATAGACTCTGCTCATTTGTCCACTATAACATGTATATACAAGATCGGGATGACAAGACGAGTCCGTTACTGTCTATCAGTCTGTCCGTCTGTAGTTCGTGCAAGCGCTAACTTGTGTAAAAATTAATGTATCATGATGAAATTTTGTAAACGTATTCCTTGGCAGCCAGTACTGTAGATGGACGGAATCTCATCTTTACATTTTCACAAAGTTCCAGGGCAGGGAGAAGGGGTTAAAAATTGGACAATGAGAGTAGCAGCGTTTTTTAGTTGAAATCCTACATCCAAATTTAGTGTGAGGTTACCCAGGCATTCTTAGTCAGATGACAACCACACCTACTACCCACTTAAAAATCCTTTAAACTCCATCTGATTCTTTCATTTTACAGTTTACAAACCAAACATCAATAATTTTAAAATACGGATTTTCAAACATCCGCTGTCACTTTATACCTTATACATACATATATTGTTCAATCTGTAAGGTTTCTTAATGAAATTTAAAGGGCGCTTATTTCTGGAAATGATATAACGTAACTTGAAAACCGAATAAAACCGAGCCAAGAAATTCCTTAGCCCCATCTCCCTTATACGGGGTGATCCATTTCGAGGGTTCATTCATTTTCCAAAAAAAAAAAAGTTAATGGAAAATGTTTATTATCATTCGAAGGAATATTCTTTACCACTTTGTTTTTTTTTTTGAAGATTATCTCTTTCAAATATTGGTCGCGGCTTAGATGGTCCATCAGTTGAGTTTCGTGCTCGTTCTAGCATTTCTACTGGTAACTGGCGAATGACCCGCGTGATGTTTTGCTCCAACGCCTGAATCGAAGCGGAATTGTCCGCATAGACTTCACACTTTACATATCCTCACAGGAAAAAGTTTAACGGTGTGATATCACACAATCTTGGTGGCCAATCGATCGGCCCAAAACGTAAAAGTATCGGCTCACCGATAATAAATCTATTCTATCTTGTTGAAACCAAATGTCGCCGAGATCGCGAACTTAAATTTCATGCATCAAAATGTATGAAATGGCAGCTCTTGCATCTCTTCAGGTAGCTCTTCGTACCAAATGCGCCAATTTTGCTTGTTTACATACCCTTCGAGCCATAAATGGACCTCACTGCTGAACAAAATTTGGCTCGAAAACGTCCGATCTTCTTTTCAAGACCCCATTCTAGCACAAGCTGTATTTTGTACGCTTTAAGATCTCGACGTAAAATGCGCCAAGTCGTTCCATCCGCCAGTTTGAGTTGCTGCGAACGGCGCCGAATCGACCCTCCACGGCCTTCGTGTACACTCTTCACTGCGTGCTGGACGTGCTCTATTCGATTGAATATTATTCAATAATAGTTGCTGGATCTCAAGGATGCTGTTGCGAATAGCACGGCCGATTATGTTGAGCATATGCTGAACGAAACCCATTCTTTACAGAACGTGAATTTCCATAATGAAATGCCAAACAATATTGAATAAAAATAACATGACAGCTTGACGCGATCCACACATGATCTGTCAGAAAAGGCTATTGAAAAAGGTACATCCACTTGAATCACTCGTTATTTTCCCACCTTTTCAGCTTTTCAAAGCGACAGCGCTTTCTTACTTGTTTCTTGTTTGTTTTTCACCGAAACAGTTAACTTAATGGTAGAAATTTTGTATATGAATTTATTCAATATTTTTTTTACTTAGATTTAAATTACAATATCGCGACAATTTAGCACATACACATAACAGATATAAATGTCAGAGTTAAAACTATTATATTAATATAATTTTATGCCAGCAACAAAAATTATCCAAACCGAAAAATACAAAAAATATATATGTACTAAATGTAAATAAACATAAAAAATTTAAATGCGTTAACAAAAAGTATTATAAACCTGACTGCAGCAGCAATTAATGCAATAATTAATTTAATGTCGAAATAGTAGTCGAAATATTGTTTTAGTGTAAAAAAACTGCTTAACTTAATTTTACGTCATAATTACAAGTGTTATAAAATTTATTTAAATTAAAATTTATAAAAATTCTAATTTTTCACACAAAAAATGCAGTAGTTGATTAGTGTTTAATATGAGTTTTGTTGTAAATAGTTATGCTTTGTTTTGGACCGTTATTGCATTATTTACAGCCTGTCACTTGCGCATACAAATGTCAAACATTTTATAAACATACGATTTTGTGTTTGAAAATAATATATTTTGCACAAAAATTATTATTTTTTAAATTTTTTTTTAATTATTGATTAATAAATTAACTTAACTTAGCTTGCTTTCCGTTGCTGGGGGTAAAATTTAAAATCATTAAATCTTCAGTTGTGGTGTATACGTTGCTGCAGCACGCTGCATTAAATACCGTTAATTTGTTTAAATACAATTTGTGATTCTTTTACTTAAAAAATATTTTTTTTTTATAATAATTTAACTGTATTAGTAGAAACAAAATAATTTCTAACTAACAAAATGACATTGATTGCAAAATTATGTTTTACTCGCACACATACATATATGTTTGCATACATTGTACATTGCTATAGTTGTTGTTTTTTGTGTAAATTTATATATGTATATAACTAGTCTAAAAAAAGCACTTTGAATTTTCACTCTAAGGCAACTCGGTGATTCGGCTCCGTGTTAACAGCGCTTGTGTCCGTCCTTAGCTGCTTGGAAGGCGCTCAAAGTAATTATGCAACATTTTGTTTTTGTTTTAATTAGCGCGCGTAACTTTACTATTTGCTATAAATAACTGTGATATTTTCATTAATGTTCAGCCGCTGCAAAGAGAAACCAGAGTTTAAAAAAAATGCAAAACAATATTTTTCTTCAACAAAGAATGTTTGGACGGGGTGATTTAGCATTTTCAAGCATAAAAAATTATTTAGTAATAGAAAGATCATACAATTAATAGTCAAAATGTTTGTTAAGGAAAAATCGGTTTGCATTTTTAAGCTAAAATTAATGAGCGATGAAGTTGTCTGTCACCTTATACCCTTTAAACACAACTATGTATGTCATAAAATTATAAAAAATAGTAAATAAATTATAAATACACCACATAACGGTAATTTTGGGTAAAAATTGTAATTGAATTGCTTACTTGTCCTGGCAATGACATGCGAACTGCCAATAGATTGGTAATACATCACGCTTCGCCAACCTTTCTTTCTTTCTTTCACTCTTTCGTTCTTTACAAAAAGTCATTCATATTGATGTAATTTTTAAAACTGAAGAAGAGCATAACAATCAACATAACGGTGTTGCGTTGAATAAAAAATATTAGTAAACAAGAAAAATTGGAAATTACATTCAAAACTTTCAAATAAATAGGACAGACACAGGGAAAAAAATACATAAGGCGAACGAAAAATGTGAAACGGGTGCACATGAGAAACACAGTTACACAGTTGAGTGATAGGATTTCGATTAGTTGCCCAAATTGACTTTTGAAATGACACAGATAAAGGATAAGGTAGAGTTAGTTGCGCAACACAGTGGGAGATTGAGAAAATGTAAGTAATGTGATAGCATGTAAGACACTTTCCTATGAAAATAATGTGCGAAAATCTTATAAATTTAATGCTATTTGAGTAGATGAGTTTCGTTTTCCTAACAGTTGTTTGAAACATCATAAAATAATAAAAAAAATTTAAATTAAATGGATGAGTCCATTAGGATGTGTAGGTTCGTCTGTGTGATGCTCGGAATGTAGGCAAAACATGAAAAAATTAAACTTAAATAATCTGGATAATATGGTGTGTGGAAAGACATTTAAGAGTAGTGTATGGTCGATATAAAACTTAGTAGCCAAAGGCTATAACCGCGTACACGGTGTCTACGCCAGTAAAGAAGAAGAAGCAATAGTTTTATGATGATATTTCATTAACATATATTAAATGGAGTTTAGAATGGTAATCGGTGCTTTAGTAATCTGAGCTTAGAAGAAGAGAAAACCATATGAAATTAATGCTACTGACAACAACTCATTAAATTGAAGCGTCTATTGTGACTTCTGCTGTATCACATATGGTCACGAAGGTCCGACAAGGAGGCGAAATGTGTCCCGCGGAAGGTTGCTCATATCTTTAAACCTTGCTCTGGTTGAACCCCCAGCAGTAGCTTGGTGTGGCGTATTCCTGGCGCCTACTGCCGGTGTCGTTTTCTCCCTCTCCCCAATTCCTTTATAGTGTGGGGCTCCACCGGAATGCACGGTTTCGACTCCATTATCCTGGCGGTCGCAATTGAAAACTGATAGGCGGTTCAGCCTCCCTATACACTCCTCCATTAAAGCGATTTGACCTCATAAGCTGAGATCGCTTTTTGTGCCGCTTGACTATCGCTAAGGATAGCGATATGCCGGATTGCGATAGTTACGATGGAATGAAAAAGAGTCTAATGTGTTAGGGGTCTCAAGCTCGGAAAAGATCTTTGCTTTGTAAAATGTATAGCGGTTGTTTATGACGGTTTAATATTCAACCCTACTATATTGCACCATCCTTTTGCTAGAATTAAGCCCCTTAGAACTACATCGCAGAGAGTGTTCTCAAATTTATCTCGCGCCATTATGACAATATCATCGGCTTTCTGACGCTTTTTTGGTAGAGTTGCCTAATGGTTCGAAAGTAAGAGTTAAATGGCAGATCTGATGCATTTGCATGCATATAGATGCATATATAGGTAAATAACGAAGTATTAAGAACGCTATTGTACAACAATTGAATAGATCTTATTATAGATCGAGGTCCTTTAATTCACAAGACACGGGGAAACATGCACATTTAGATGAATTCTTATGTATTAAATTAAATTAAAAAAAAATGTTTCAATGACAGATGAACTGCTATGCTATATCTATTTTGTAAAGCTAATTTTTTAGTTTTAATAAAGCATGAACGTCAAGAAGTGATAAGAGCAAGCATATTTTTCAGCCAATATCTAAACGAAAAATATCAATACTTATATTATAAATAGTTTATATACTATATGTACATATATAGATATTTACAAATACGTTTATTATTAGCTGTTTTCGATTTGATAGACATTGCAGAGTAGCGAATCGAACAAACTATATCAGATGTTCAAACAAAGGGGTAGTAATTGCGGTGCAACCCTGCGCTAACATGTCTTTTTACGCTTGCGAAATTGTGCTGCGATTCTTGCCTGGTGGAGAAATTCTTTCAGGAGCTAAGAATGCTTTGAAAGCACTTAGTTTTGTTTTCTATAAAAAATTATAATTTATTTCAACACCTTATTTTTACTAATACAAAAAAAAATTAAAAATAAGGTTTAAATTATTTGGCAGTAAAATTAATTTATGTTAAATTATTAAATTTTTTTTAATATTTTACTTTTCTGTTTAATTTTTGAAATTATTATTAAAAACAAAAAAATATTATATTTTTCGACTTTGTGAAAGCTTTCAAAATCTTATCCGTCGAAAACAATATTTTTAACGGAAACACTTCTTTTTTGTTGTTGTAGGCAGGACTGCGTTTTTTAATAGGAAAATAGGAAATTTAATTTTCAATCCCAAAATTGGAATTCAAAAATAAATACTTTATTCATCAAATCAAAAGTTGGATTGAAAAGGGATAAAGAAAGGAAAGATTAACATATTTCTAACTGAAGCAGTATAATTAAGAATAATTAAATGTAAATAAGACAAAAACTGCTAAACTGAGTCGATACTATATTAAAATTATGCTTTCATTACACAAAATTTGAATTGACACTCGGTTGAAAAGACCTTAGGAACATGATCTGAATACTAACTGTTCACTGTCTGGTGGCGACACACGTCCGCAGAATCAGAATCTCATGAACCTAGTAACTGAATTCCATCTGGTATCGCGAAGAACCAAAATTGCTCTATGCGTGGCTCATTGCCCTACTAGACAAACCTAACCTAAACTTTCCTTTGCAAACATAACCAAAATAGTACAACACAAGTACTCAAGAGCGAAATGATTAAAGATTCTAAACATAAATACAAATACATTTATTTTTTTTTTATATTTAACTAAATTTTGGATTAAAATTTATAATCTGATTTTGGGCATTACAAAATAAAATGAAAAATGCAATTCTTTTTATACCCTGAATAGGGTATATTAAATTTGTCACGAAGTTTGTAACACCCAGAAGGAAGCGTCGGAGACCCTACAAAGTATATATATAAATGATCAGTATGCTGAGCTGAGTCGATTTAGCCATGTTCGTCTGTCTGTCTGTCCGTCCGCATATATACGAACTAGTCCCTCAGTTTTTAAGATATCGTTTTGAAATTTTGCAATCGTCATTTTTTCTTCAAGAAGCTGCCGATATCGGACCACTATAACATATAGCTGCCGTATAAACTGAACGATCGGAATCAAGGTCTAGTATGGAAAACTTTCACATTTGAAAGTGTATCTTCACGAAATTTGGTATATATTATTTTCTAAGACAACAATGTAATCTCCGAAGAAATTGTTCAGATCGGTTAACTATAGCTTATAGCTACCATACAACTGAATTGGAATCAAGGGCTTGTATGGAAAACTTTTGAATTTGATGTGATATCTTCACAAAATTTTATGGGTTACTGCTTAAGGGGCTATACCAGTGTGACGCATGAAAAATTAGGCGATTTTCGTGAATTTTTTTAAAAGAAAGTACTAGATTGAATGTTTCGACGTTCTATGGACGTAATAAAGTATATTTTTAGCTATATTAAAAAAAAAAAATTTTCAAAAATATTGAAAAATAACGGAGTAATGTGCTGTCTGCGGAAGTGCCAAAAAAAAAGTGCCTCAACTGCTGGCATGATTCCGGTCGATTGAGTAGCTGAAACAAAAAAATTCAAAATGTTTATTAAACTTAAATATATTTTCTATACAATGAACTACGATCTTTGAAAAATATCAAAAATTAAGAAAATGGCGCCATTTTGAAAAAAAAAAATCGTTTTTTACGAAAAAATTGTCGTTTTTTTAATGCCAAATTGACAATTTTCAGCCAATCAAAAAGATCGTAGTCTATTGTATAGCAAATGTATTCAACTATATCCAGTTTTAATTTGAAGTCGATCGGTTAATTTCTCGTTGAGTTATAATGTCAGCAAATTTGAAAAATGTCGTTTCGAGAAAAACGCGTTTAAAGTTTCACTTATATGTATATGTTTGCACCTCTGAACGGTCGCTATTTAGAACGCTGCCATTCAAAAACTATTTAAAATACGACCTCGCCGATTTCACAGGATATTTTTGAATATATAAGCTATCGAAAAAAGCAAAAAAAAATTTTTTTTTTGAAAGTGTCACACTGGTATAGCCCCTTAAAGTAATAATATAATCTCCGAAAAAATTGTTCAGATCGGATTACTATAGCTTATAGCTTCTATACAAACTGAACACATAGTTACTAACAGAAATGCACCTGTGAAGGGTATATTAGCTTCGCTGCAGCCGAAGTTAACGTTTTTTCTTGTTACTAAATATTTTTGGGTGTATTTCCTCTAGACCGTACTGTTTTTTGAACGGAAGAAATCTTTCCATAATTATATAAATCTATCTAAGACTCATCCCCTGCACATACATACTCGTGACTACACCGATTACATAAACCATAACGACTCCAGTAAACTTTTTTCTTTGAAATTCACTAAGTAAATTATTACATTACATTTATCGATTTAATAGGTAAGGTCTTTAGACGCGGCTTACTTTTCTTTTTATTTTTCTGTGTGGTTATTTGATTTGAATTCGAAGCATGTAATTTCATTAGCGTGTGTAGGTGCATTTAAAATTAAATTAGGCGCTTAGTAATGGAGTGTAATAATATGGAAGTATGAAGTATTAGTCATAGATAAAGAGTGAATGCAGTAAAAGTGTGAGAATTAAAAAAAACATATTGACAGCACAAAACTACTAAAAGTCACACAACAGTTAATTTTGCTAGTTTGCAACTTGAATTGTGTTTACCTCTTTGCCGATGTCGTTCGTGAGTAGGGATTCTGCAATATTTTGGGGTGTGTCTCCATCACGCGCAACAACAAATTATCTAGGTAATCCTCCAGTTCTTTGACACGTTGACGCTGCAGCAACGCTTCATTCTCCATGCCATTCGCGATCAGCATGAGTTCCTAGAATAAAATTTAGATAAATTAGCATGCAATGAGACATTTGGCGAAAATAATTAAGTTGAACCTCTCGTGATTTGCCCTCGTATTTTTTGGCCAGTGCGGCGGATATCTCCGAGCGACGTTCCGCGTGTGATGTGGACTTCTCATGTCCGATTATAATGCGTTCGTTGGCTTTAGGACTTGGTGTGGAGCGATTATCCTCGCTTTTCTCTGTAAGATATGAATAACTTTAATGGAAAACTTTCCAATTCATATGCATGCATGAAATAAAAACACAGTTAATATAATGTAAATAATGATGAAAAGTGCAAATTTAATGCAAATGCTTGATTTTTGTATATACACACACAAAGCGTATATATGTATGTATGTACATATGTATTGCATGTAAGCTCTTGCTAAAACCAATTAAAATATATGCGTATTTAAATAGATAATATATGTATATGAGTATGTGAGTGTGAGTGATGATGAATATTTGCGTTTATGTGTGGACAGCGCACAAATGAAATCCACTGGCGGATTTGCGTTTGATTTTCTTGATTACAAAAGCGTGCATTTAATTTTCACAAATATGTACACTAAAACGAAACAAATCAGGTCAAAGCATTCCATGCCGACATTGCACAACATTTACAGGTGTATGTGTATTGGTTGTGTTTTTATTTTTTTGATAATCATGTCAGCTTTAAAACCCAGATTTATTAGTTAAGACATTATACCGAGCACACATAAAGCTTTCTTTTCGAAGTGTGTATGTGTGTGTGTACGTTTTCACTTTCAATTGCAACAAATCCGCCAGCGTTAGCCGCCACAGCCAACAACAACAACAAACGTTCATCAACCACTGCACACCGTCCCTCTCAAACGCTCACCTCGCTTATTCAGATACTTGAATTTGCCCAAGCGCCTTTCGCGTTTCTCATTCACAATCTCACTGGGCGATTGCTCGGGCGTGCTACTGTAGGGACTTTGTTCGTCTTCGAGCGATGTCGATCGTTTGGCAAAGTTCAATATGCGCTGATCTTCCTCGCGTCGCTTGGCTTCGCGTCGTTTCTCCTCTTCACGCTGCCGCATCTCCTCTTGTAAAGCCTCCTCTTCTTCACGCAAGCGTTGCTCATTTCTGCGTAGCTCCTCCTCGAGACGCGCATCTTCTGCGGCGCGTTTGCGCTCTTCGCGCTCAGCCGCTTCGCGACGGTTACGTTCTACCTCGGCGGCAATTGTAGCCGCTTCAAGTTCGGCTTGGCGCTGGCGCTTAGTTTGTGCCTGCGCTGCGGCCATTGCTTCGGCGTCTGCAGCGGCTTTGGCTGCTGCCGCTGCTTCAGCTTCAGCTGCAGCTTTAGCTTGCGCCTCAGCTTGGCGTTTGAGTTCGAGCTCTCGCTCTTCTTCAGCGCGCTTCAGTTCCGCTTCCCTTTCACGGTTACGTGGCATGGCCTTTGGCACAGGCGGCACTTTGGACTCTGCCTGTATGAAGGACTGTGTGTGCCACTTCTTATCTGTGTCCAAATCAAATAAGTGCGATTTATTGCGTTGCTCGAATTTGGCAAATGAAGCGTTAAGTTCATTGAAATCTTTTGTCTCTTCATCTGGCGACAGTAGACTAATGTTTTGTGTAGCTGCCACGGGTTTGGGGCTTATAATAAGCTCCTGTGGCTTTTTAGCAACGACTTCTTTGACTTCAGTTTTAATCGGTTCAGGCATAGCTTGCTTCTCTTCCTCTTCGGACTCTGAAGAAGATAATGAAGAATCGCTCTCGGAATGCATTTCTGAACTCTTCACGTTAGAGAACCCATTTGCTGGTTTCACAAAACTTTGTTCGTCTTTCTTTTCGGCCACCTTATTTGCATCATCGTTTGCTGCTGGTTGCTGCTCGGCCTCTTCAATGGGTGTTGGTAGGGGCACACGCGATTGCTCCCAGGAGCGTCGTTTCAAGGAATCGGTACTGCCAATCTGCAAGTTTTGTTTATATAATTTAGATTCCCATTCATCTAAGGCCGGTTCCTTCTGCTTCGGCGACGAGGCTATCATGTCGTTGAGTTGTTGTTGTGTGCGTGGTGGTTTCGAGGGCGGCGGCAGTGTTCGAGCACGGACGCTGAAGTCGTTTTCTAACTCCTCTAGTTCGGGATCTACGGCGAGATCCTCCTCCACCAAATCTCTTCTAGACGATAGCTTACCTCCAACTTTGTTCAGCAACGGTGAAGGATTACGTGGCGCGAAATTTTGTGTCGGTGGTTGTAAACTCGACCGTATATTCAACGAACTTGCTGAACTTTTGTGTGACAAGTTGTCAAAAACGAACTCATCTTCGTCCTCACTTATTACACCGGGATCAGCTTCACCAGCACGTTGCCCGTAACGTCGACTTCCGCCATTCGAACTGTTCGGCGTTCCAATGCTTGCAAATGAACCACTAAAATTGGAAACATCATCGCCATCCTTGTTCTTCTTCTTGCTGCTCAAATGCATTTTCGAACCAATCGATTTGGCGAACTTCTTAATGCCTTTACGCTTCTCTATTGTGCCTATCGAGAGCAGGCTGCCACCCACGGAAGAGGCCAGTTGGCCAATGGAAGACTTGTGTTTCTCCTTCTTGCTCAGATCGGTCAATGAGCCGGATTTCACAATGAAGGATATGCGCGCTTCCAGCTCTCCGCGCTCTTTATTCTTTTTCTCCTTCCCGGGTTTACTCTCCAATTTGAACCATTTGGAACGCGGACGGTCGTACACATCCATTTCATTGAGTGGCAAGGTGGCCTGGCCAAGAAACTCATCAATTCCGAGATTATTGCGATGCAGGCAGGTTAGAACGAGTTCAGCACGATTGCCTTGGTCGGGAATTTTACTGTGTATGGTAAATGATATGATCGTTACAATCCAAGCTGTTTTGCAATAGTAGGAAACTTATGAACTCCGCATTATGTCGGAGGTTACTTACAGTTCGCATTCTTCATTCCAGCTGACGTTCATCTCTGCTTTCTCCTTGACAGACGTTTGATACTTCTCCTTGCCCAACGATATTGTGACAAAACAGTTGTTGGTGCCATTTTTGCCTTTTGTTAGCAGACCTTTTGCTCGTTGAACTAAATGGGGAGAAAGGGAAATGAAAATAGTAAATAGACTTTTTATCTGAAACTATGAGTTTGTTACGGATTGAGCTTATATTTGGCCATCCTAAATATATATTGATGATATTATTAATAATAATAGATGAAAACTTTTGGGAAAAAAGGGCATGGCTCCGCCCTCTAATAGGTTTAATGTACATAACTATAATGGATGACAACCCCGCCCACTTCCCATATAACAGTACTGTTAAAAAACCAATCAGGGACATTAAATTTTATATCCAAAATGGTATGAAAGGGCTTTATTTGAGCAGAGGTAAAAATTGGACAATGGATTTCCAATGAGGGATCAAAATAAACCTAGATTTCATATAAAGGTTGTGTAACGTGTGTAATAGCTACTGCTATTAAGTTGAGCCGAAAACGAATTCAGACATATGTATGTCATTTGCTATACCCATGATTTAGACCGAACCAAAGGATCATGTATTTGTTAGTACAAGGACTGTTTCAAAGTAAATAGGACTTTTTGAATCTAGCGCCCTCTGGCTGCGTCTTTTATATGTCGACTGGTGCGTTAGAATCTGCTATCTTTATCGATTATCCAGTGAGACATGACATTTCATCTATTGGAAGTGAAGTTATTGCGTTTTAAGTGTGAATATGTTTGTATTATCGGTGCGAAAATGAATTTCGAACAAAGAGCCAACATTAAATTTTGTTTTAAAATTCATGAAACAAGTTTATGGCGATGATTGCCTATCCCGCAGCAGATTGCACGAGTGGTTTCAACGTTTTCAAAGTGGTCGTGAGGACATAAATGACGATCAACATGTGGGCCAATCAAAATCCGTGATCACCGGAAATTTCATCGAAACTGTGCGTGAATTCATCAAAAATCAGCCGAAATCATCATTGAAATTCATGTAAATGGAATTGAACATCCCCAAAACATCGATGTATCGCCGAACATTTGGGCTTACGAAACGTGTGTGCACGGTTTGTTCGTCACAAATTGACTGACGACCGAAAATTGTTCAGAAACCGTCTCATCGATCGACGCTTGCGACCGATTATTTGACCAAAAATCACATTTTAACCATTAACCACTCCCCGTATTCACCTGGTATGGCACCGTGCGACTTCTTCCTTTTCGGAAAAATACATTTGCCCATGAAAGGAAAGCGTTATGTACACGTAGAGGCCAATCAAAAGGCTTGCACCGGTATACGGGCGGCCATACCGACCAACGAGTTAAGACACTCGTTCGACATGCTTTTGGAGTGTGCAAAAAGCTATATTGAAACAGAAGGAGACTATTTTGAATGAAATAAATTGATTTTGCCGAAAAAACTATTTATTCTGTTTTCTTAAAGTCCTGTTTACTTTGGAACTCACCTTGTATTATGTCACTCAAACAAAATGCATCACAGCCAAGTCTGAAAACACTCCAAACTTATCTTCGGCGAACATACCCATCATACATCATAGTGCCGAACTGCCTCATCATCGATCAAAAAATCAGAAACAGAAATTCTCCAAACTTAGCAGGACAAAAATTAAAGGCAATATTTGTATGTTCACAAATACAACTGATAAAGGATAAGATCTTTAAAAACAACTGAATCATTAGGAAAAACTCCGCTCACAATGTTTTGTGAACGTTGTCCAAAATTTTCCTGGAAATTATAAATCGGAAAATTATAAAGACTTAATAAATGAACTTATAATGTTGTAAAAAGTTGACTCTCATCTGGATTTCAAGCCTGTAAATTTGGTCGCTGTGAGTGACGAACAAGGCAAGAGTTTCCATCAGGACCTTTTTTGTAATGGTGAAGCACTATCAAGGAATTAAAGCCGATTATTGTTGAAGACTTAAAAAAGATATGGTCTGCATCCAACGGGAAATGTTTAGCTAGTTCTCTCTAAGCACATTGTTTGATATAAACAATCTTCTAGTCGAATAAGGAAAAAGGATATTTTATGAAGATCTTTATCTTGACTGTGATCGGTCAGTTTGAATGACAGCGCTATGCCATGGTGCGATCTAAACAATATATTCGGAAGTTGTAGCGTTACTAAACTGAGGTAGAATCGATTCGACGCAGATCGACGCAGATCTTAAATTGAAAGCGTACAAACTATAGTTTGCGCAAGAACTGAAGCCGCTCGGCCTTGCCAAGCGACATCGCTTCGCTCTATGCCAAAATGTTGTTCAGCGATGAGGCACATTTCTGTCTCAATGGCTGCGTAAACAAGCAAAATTGCTGCATTTTGGGCGAAGAGCAACCTGAAGCAATTCAAGATCTGACATTTCATCTAGAAAAACAACGGTTTGCTGTGGTTTGTTGGGCGGTGGAATCTTTGGCTTATATTTCTTCGGAAATGGTGCCGGTTAGAATGTAACCGTCAATGGCGAATGTTATCGCGCCATGATGCTTGAAATTAAAGCTCGCGATCTCGGCAACATTTGGTTTCAACAAGACAGCATCACTTTCCACGAATCGCATCAATAAATGGATTTATTGAGAGAACAATTCGGTGGGCAGATAATTTCACTTTTGGGCCAGTCGATTGATCATCAAGATCAAGTGATATCACACCGTCAGACTTTTTCCTGTGGGGATATGTAAAGCTTTGGAGCAAAACATCACACGTGCCATTCGCCAGTTACCAGTCTCGTTCGAATTACCGAAAATTGGACTCCACGGATGGATCCTATGAGACGCAGCCGCGGCCAACATTTCAAAGAAATAAGCTTCAAAAAATAAATGCCAATGAATGTTCTTTCGAATGATAATAAACATTCCTCATTAACATTCCTCATTAAATTTGAAGTTTCGGTGCTTTTTCTTTAAAAAAAAAGCAGGGAAACTCGAGAGGATCACCCCTTATACATATGTATATATACACATATGTACTTTGTAGGTCAGCGAAGCTTGCATCTCAGATTATAAAAATATACAGCTATAAATTATATAGATACATTTGGCCAAAATACTAGAAGCTACAAAGTTTATTTGATTGAATTCGACCTGGTTTCGCACATTGAACTTTACCAGAAATCTCTGAAAACAAGTGAGACTTAACCTCGACGCAATTATACCAACTATTGTGATTCGTCGTCGAAATTATTGACAGATACTTATGTACATATGTATGTAGCTTTATAGTGAGATATAATTATGAGAAAAATTGTATGAATGTACAATACAAGCAAATTGAGCAAGAGTTCTTGAAGAAACCACAAAATAGAAGTTAAAATAAACTGCAAAAGCAAATAACTGGAAACAAAACAGTAAAGCACGGTAGCTGCTCGTTGCTGGCCGCTGATTCAGCCGCGATATTGGAGGCGACTCAGCTGAAAATGGAGCGCTCCAACCAAATGGCACAAATAATGACCAATAAATATCGCGACATAATGAGGCAAACAAACAGAGCTAATGACTAATAACTGTGCGGAGCGTTAGACAAAGCAAGCAACAAGGCAGTCTATTATAATGCCAGTTAAGCGTAATAGATGAAAGAAAATATTTATACATATGTATGTATGTATACACGCATGCTTTTTGTTTTTGCAATTATGCAAGGCGCACAGGTAATCTTTATACATTTTTATATATTTAGTAAATAAGTAACTTGCGAAAAAAGTGGTGGAAGGCAGGCAAACCGAAGAAACCTAAAATGGTGCGGTGTCTGGTTGTTTTGGTTGTGGGCGGTGCAGACAAGCAGCAGCAACAGCGAAATTAACCACAGACACAAATACCAAACATTTTGTATTTTGTATGCCACAAAAGCAACAGGTGAGCAGCGTGGCATTAATCGAACGAAAACACAACACAAAAATGTTAAAGAAAAGCAAATAAATAGAGAAAATATATAAAAAAAAATGAGAAAAGAAAAATAAATAAATATGAAAAAAGTAAAAAAAAATGCGAAAAGTAAATAGCAGAAAAGAGAAAAGCACACAATATAATTATCTATATGCACCACAAATATGCGCGATCGCTAAAGTGGGTGAGTGGAAGGTGTTGCTGGTGCAAGGTGTGGGCGGTGAATGCGCAACGTGCAATTACTAACGCATTATCGGCATATTTGCGCGCAAACACAACGTCTGCGAAAGCTCACATTTGAATGCGGCGCTTCCCTTTCCTCGCCTTTGCGTCAGCGCTGTCGACAAACGTTTGCATATTTTGCATTTTTTCACGAACTGCTTTCTTTTTGCTTTTGTTTTTGTTGTAATTTTTATTTATATTTTACTTTTGTGCGCTTTTGCCGTTTATTTATCTCACTAATTGCGATTAACTAACCGAAGTAGTTCAACCAAAATTGTAAGCTTTGTAAACACGTATCTTAAACGGTATGTAAGCGTGTTTGGAGCCCACAAAGTACATAAAATTATGCAAAAAGCAGCGAGCCATAGAATATGGGTATGTGTTATAAATGGCGATGCCGATGACGCTAGCGATTTTGGCCAATTTGGTCATGGTTGCGAAAGTTTGGCTGGAAATAGCTAAATAAGTGAAGTATGCCAAAGCAACTAACTCGATTTAGATTTGAAGAATTAAGTTATTACAAAACTACAAACGTTTATGGTAGATAGTGGTTAGAGGTAAATCCTTCCTTCGTTCGAATTCTTTACCTTAATTATTGTTGTCACTTTGCAGGCAATAAAAAACCGACGCGTGTAATTCTGTCAAGAAAGGGCTGGGTGCCTGCATAGTTGATGCTCAAATGTGAGTCGAGCGTAAATGGGAAAATTATTAAGAGATTCTTAGGGGCCCGCCTAATAGACGCTCAAAGCCGGGCCGACCGTAAATGGGGAAATGCGCTCGGCTCGGCTTTAAGCGTTCACCTTGCGAGCACTCTAAGAATCTATTAGCCGTTCACAGTCGCCTTAAAGCTTGTTTTTTTGTCCATTTCGGGGAAATCAAGATTAAAACTACAAATAAGAGATCAGGAGGATAAGCTCAACTATGTAAAGGTTGATCCATTTCGAGGTTCCCTATTTTTCTAAAGAAAAATCACAGAAATTTCAACTTTAATAGAGAATTACCATTCGGAAGAACAATATTTGGCAGTTATTATTTGAAGATTATATCCAGCAAATGTTGCCCGCGGCTACGTCTCAGGTGGTCCACCCTTTGAGTCTAATTTCGACTGGTAACTGTCGAATGACACAGGTGATGTTTTACACCAAGGCCTGACTCGAAGCGGGATTGTCCCCATAGACTTTAAATTTTATATATCCTCACAGAAAAAAGTCTAACGGTGTGATATCACACGATCTTGGAGATCAATCGACCAGCCCAAAACGTGAAATCATCTGCCCACCGAAGTGATCTCTCAATTAATCCATTGGTTGATGCGATGTGCGGGAAATGGCGCCGTCTTGTTGAAGTCATCAAATAGTGGATTGTCATGCCACGATAACGGTCACCAATGACGGTTACATTCTCCCCGGCCCACAAACCACACCAAACCGTTGTTTTTTCTGGATGAAATGGCAGCTCTTGTATCCTTTCAGGTTACTCTTGGTAGTAAATGCGGCAATTTTGCTTGTTTACATACCCATTGAGCCAGAAATGAGCCTCACCACTGAACAAAATTTGGCTCGGAAACGTCGGATCTTCTTGGAATTTTCCAAGAGCCCATAGAGCGAAGCTATGTCGCTTGGGAAGCTCTATCGGCTTCATTCCTTGCACAAGCTGTATTTTGTACGCTTTCAATTTTAGATCTCGACGTAAAATACGCCAAGTCATTCCATGCGTCAGTCCGAGTTGCTGCGAACGGTGCCGAATCGACTCTCCACGGTCTTCGTGTATACTCTTAACTACGGCTACTATATTTTGGGCGTGGTCTATGAAAAAAGTACCTCTACTTGGATCACCAGGTGGGAACTACATATATGTATAACTAAATCTGAAAAAGTTTTTTTAAAAGGTCAATAGAAAAGTCCTTGTCATGGCACATAGATGGCACTACTAGAATTTACAAGAATTTTTGTTAGCTCTAACCTCCTAAAGGCGCGTGTATAAATTAGACAGCCGTCGAATCATTAGTTTGTGAATTATATCATTTTGAGTACAGCAACTTTTGGTATTGTGTGAAAAAATGGACAAAAAGAAATTTCGCTTGTTAATAAAATATAATATATCTTTTTGAAGGGAGCAAATACAGTTGAGGCAAAAACTTGGCTTGATGCCAAGATTCTGGGCACTGCCTCAGTAAAATCAACCACCAATGATTGATATGAACACCGAAAACGGTGAGCGCTGTGAATGTCCAAATGTGGTTGTTATCGACAAAAGTAACAAAAAAGTCCACGAAATAATTTTGGATGACTCAAAAGCGAAGTTGTTTGAGATAGCAGGCACTCTGTCATCATATCATTCATGAATATTTGGGTAATACAGGGTTCTGTGCAAAGTGGGTCCAGACTTTTTCGGAACGATACCCACGATTTCTCAGGTTCGACTGGACCGATTTACTTGAAATTTTTATAGAGTCTTCTTTATAGGCTTGTCTATGGTTGGAACCTAGCCCCATCCCCAAATTTTTATTATTTTTAAAAAATTCGAAATAGTCAGAAAAAATGATCCAAAAAAACTTTTTCTTTCAGGCAGTCGCCATTTTGTGAAAAAAATTGTTCCCACTTTTCCGTAGTTCCGGCCATTGCGACATTATTCTAGATGAATTAATCTTTTTTTTTTGGTTTCAGATAACTAGGAGGGTTGAAATCACGGGTATGGTCACGTGGAAATTTTTAGAGTTGAAGTTGAAGACAAGCCTCGGTCTGGACGATCTGCGACCTCTTCAACTGACGAAAATATTAAGAAAGTGAAGGATATAGTGCTTGAAAATCGTCAGGCAAGTGTTAGAGAGCTGGCAAGAGAGCTCGACATATCTCGAGGTTCGAATGATTTTGATGGCTAGTTTGGGTACGTAACGCGTTTTTGCTCGACTCGTCCCGATAAAGCAGAATTTTTTCCAAAAATAGTACGATTGTGATCGAATATAAAGCCAAAACACGCAATGATCACCATCGACCAACCAGCGTATTCACCATTCCGTATGTTTTTTTCTCGTTTCCCACACTCAAATTGGCACTCCGTGGAGCCCGTTTTCAGTCGATCGAAGAGATAAAACAAAATTCGTTGAAGGAGCTGAAGGCCATTCCAAAAAAGGGTTTATGAAAAGTGTTTCGAGAACTGGAAAAATCGTTGTCATAAGTGTATTACATCTGGTGGGGACTGCTTTGTAGGCCACAAAATAAATATTGATGAATAATTAAATATTCTGCGTTTTATTTACAATTTCCGCGTACTTTTTTGCCACAATGTATCCATACATATGTATGTATATATAAAAATGATGAATACATACAATGTGCTTAAGCTACAAAATCAGCTGTGAAAGGTGCCCCCAAAAAACACTGTTTGTTGTGCAAGAGAGAGTTTTTTCTCAAGTCTACATAAATTTTTCTTTTATAATTTGCTGCGATGGTTATCACCTTTACAATACAAACATATGTATGTATGTATGAATTATATGTGTGTAGTATGTATTCATAAAGCGAGCTCGTAAAGCTTTTATTATCACGCTGTCGGTTTATAGCTCTTTGGACCCGTCGCCACTTCTGTCACTTTCCATTATTTCGATATAAAAAAAGAAAAGCTGATATACAAATTAACAAAGTAAGCTTACAAATTCACACTCAGTTGGGATTTTAAGCATGTATGTATGTGTGTATGCACATACAATTAAAGGTGAAAGAAATTTCAAGTTCAACACGCGTTTTATTGAAATCAAGGCAAAATGCTTTTCTATATACCACACACCCTACTTACATGCATATGTACTTACATTGTATAGATATAACTACATAATTATGTATATACTAGCAGCATGATGTAGCAAGCTTGCGCCGAAACGAATTATTCGACTGGGTTTCGTTCAACATTATCACTTTTTAGCACTTTCCTTAGCTACTTAGCGCCGGAGCACTTATAGTTCCACATGAAAGTGGCTTCCGGCTCGTGAATATTACGCATTTCGCTGCGTTACTTATTTTCGTCTAGCTGCCAATTACTGGTTCAAAATATATACACAATTTTTACTCGGTAAAATAATAATAAACGCGTGTGATTATACAAAGGTAACTATACACCATATGGATGTGTGTGTGTGTGTGGTTGCGCGTCTTTGCCGATGACCTCATTGCGAAGTTTTTACCTTCGCGTGCTAAACTGCTGTTTCTTTTGACTCACTCACTCACTCGTCTCTGTGTTACTCACTGCACCCATGGACTTTTTTCTTTTCCTTTCAGCATTCGCCATTCTATGCGGTTATTTTGTATACATTTTTTATTATTATTTATTTGATTTTGTTGTTGCTTGTTACTCTATATAACATAACAAATGCGTGTTGACTATTCTTGTTGGTGTGCGTCTAACAAATTTGGCAATGCCGCTTCAGTGCACCCCCTCAAATACGCCGGTTCGCCTATTCGTCGTCGTCACACAATGTCATCATCGGCTTTGTGGCGCTTACAAAGCTTTCGCGAAGCCGTTGGTGGTATCTATTGTAATATAATATTATAGCAAATGTTTGGTTTCGATTCCAGGTTTTTTTGTGTTTGTTTTTTGTAACATTTTTCACATAAACTATTTTATGTGGAGCGTGATTGTGGATTTTTATTTTTAAACTGGGTAAAAGTTTATAGTATGTGTATATAAACATGGAAGTAGGTAACATAGTATAATGCTTGTAATACCCTGAATAGCATGACGGGCTGAGTCGATTTAGCCATGTATCACCATGTTTTACCTCATCGATCGTCTAAAAACGAGTTCTATAGAGTGCCAATTTCAGTTTGGGGAACAAGAAAAAATCACACGCAGCCAAATCTGGTGAATACCGTGGTTAATCGGTGATATTCACTGCGTTTTTGGCTTTAAATTCAGTCATATTGCGGCTCGATGCAAAAAAAAAATCGGAAGAGTCGAACAAGAACGCTTTTAAACCCAAACTATCCACCAGAATCATTCGAACGGACTTGCGAGATACATATGTCGAGCTCTTTTCCGATCTCTCTAACACTTGGCGGACGACTTTCAAGCACCATATCCTTCACTTTTTTAATATTTTCATCAGTTGAAGTGCTTGTATGGAAAGCTTTTCCATCTGACGAGATATTTGCACGAAACAGATCGAGCAAACAATACCGAACAATATCAAGAGCTACCTACCAAACTGGCCTATCAAAATTTTTCCAAGCGATCTTTTCTGTTTGAGAAATTATAGCTTCGGTGGAACCGAATGTTAATTTTTTTTTCTTGTTCTATGAGAATTTCAGAATTTGTGGAAGAAAATACATATACTCGACGTTTCCGTAGTAGTATTAATTAAAATAAAAGCGGATAGTTTCATATTTAATAAGCAAAACTTTTGTCTTCCAGAGTGGTCAAAACGGTTTGCTGCCTATTGGGTTTCTTACATTTATGGTGTGATAGAAATCACTTAAGGCAAGTTTCGGAACAGCGAAAGGTCGGACAAGTTTCGCATTCGCCGCATATTGATGAATAATTAAACATTCTGAATACAGTAAGAAAAAAATGGTTCTCACCTTAACATTTTTCCTGAAAAACGATTGTCAATTTATGAAGGTATTTTTAATCCATATATGGTAGTTGGTGGCATAACAAGAGACCAGCATTCTTAGATGTCTAAGTGCGATTCTTCGTGACGCTTGTCACAAAGATTAACCGTATTATCTGACTTCATATAAGCTACGTGGATCAAACACCACCAATCCGTTACTAAGACAGTTTGGTCTACGTACCCCGAACAGTGAGTTTTTATCTAACAATGGGTTGTAAACTCGGCATAATTCCTCGAAAGGCAACAATATTCAGTAATAATAATCATAATGAAATTTTGGAATACCCTTGGAAAGTTCCAAGGCAGAATCAGCTTCAGTAATATGAGATACAGCAAATGTAAGAGGAGAATTGCGAAATCACGGCGATCTTATTGAATGAGAAAACATGATGAGAAGAATGATGACAGGGCGCTGTGTACTATCTAAGAAATATAAAGCTGGAAAAATATGTACACCCAAAATTTTAAAATATTTTGTGTTATTGGCTGTCACATTTTTACTTATTTGTGGTCGATATTCTCCACTTGTAAGGGGATTTATTGAAATTAATTGTTAATTGTAGGAGGAAATTGAAGTTATGAAATCTATAAACCATCAGATCATTTATGTATATAGTTATCCTCTGCTACGCTGCAAATTAATATGGAGTGCCAAACCTGCCTCCCCGATTAATTATTGTTTTGACCATTATCTTTAATGATAATACTATCTTTACCTTAATTTTTTTATCTGAAATGGATTTTTTAGGAATAATCTTATGCACTCTTGTTTTATTATTGCATTTTGTTAAAATTTTCTTTTTTCATTTCAACCACAATTTAATTTGTTTAAACTATATTTAAATATAAGATAAGATAGATTATCTTAAACAAGATTGTCATCAACTGTGAATTCACTTTTTATAAAAACATTCATACATACACATGTACTAAAAGCAATAAGAGGAGTGATGTACGCTGGCAGTCACAAAAAGAGGCTTGTAATTCAACTTACATAGTACAATACATATACTAGGTACATACATATGTATTAGGGTGAGTCAAAAATATGGAAAAATATTTCAGCAAGTAAAAATATTTAGCTTAACATTAAAAGGTGTCGGTGCGGTGGAGAGTGTAGAAACATTTGCATTAAAAATACCATAACTTTTGAAGGTTTTAGAATAAGAAAAATTACAAGGAAGTGAAAAAAGTATGAAAGCTTTTAAATATAAGATTATTTAAATATAGAACAATAGATTTTCAAACAAAATTGTGTGCTCTAGTAGAAATCGAGATGTAGACGATTGTATCTTAAATGGTTTAAGGGATCGTCTCAGTATGACCCTCCGGAAAATCACTGATTTTCGTATAGTTGAATAAATGTTGAAATGACACGTAAAAAAACGATGTCACGAATTGCGGCCGCAATTTTGATCTAAAAGAAAAATTTCGAAAAGATTACTAATCTATAGGAAAAGTCGCTATTCCGCTATGGAGAGTTTTTTTGGTTGATATTTGACAAAATGGAAAAAGTTTCGAATTTTGGCCATTTTTCCGACAATTTTTCGTAGAAAAAATAAAAAGATTTCAACAAAAAAAAGTTGACATATCGCGATAGAGAATGACGTTAAAAATGTTTTCTCCAAATTGGAACTAGATATCTTCAAAACTCTTACTTTGAGAATGGAAACCGAGAGAAACGCGTTTAATGACTGGAGTAGAAATGCTGTAGCGACCGTAATAATTTGAATTTCGATTTCAAAATTTGAGAGAGTATTTATTACAGTGTATACTATCCTATAATGCAACAAAAAAATCGATTTTGTTGAAAATTTCACACTGAGACGATCCCTTAAAATTATGGTACTTTCCAAAAGTTTTTTGTGTGATTTTTATATAGGGAACTTTGAATATTCACTACTTTCGAAATTAAGAAAACCATTTTTCCTTGTAGGGAAATTTTTTATATACATTAGAGGTACTTATAACAAGGTCAGTTTTTGGCTCATCCTAATATTAATTTATTATCTACACTTCACATGCAAACTAGTTTAGCAAATGACTGCACCTTTTTAATTAAACACATACACATACATATATTTTTATGGTCGCATTTCGCACGAAAAATTGCAAAAATTACAATAAAAAGGCAAAAGGCTAACTAAATATTGTAATATCAATGTCCCATAGACGCGACAGATACCCTACCATTTGGCCGGGATGACATTTTGGCCTTTTGGCGAGGTCAGCAAGTGGGTTAATTAATTTAAATGAAAGCATTTTGGGGCGCCCCAACAGCAACAACAACAGCAGACAGACACGAAGCAATGTGTGGCCGAGATAAAAATCTGGCGACATACCTAAATACATTTGACAATGCTTGCACAGCTCATTTTCACTTGATTCTTTTGCACTCGCCGTTTATGGAGCAAAAACAACAACAAGAAAAAAAGCAAGAATTGAATTTAGCTCAAACGAATTTACGCTGTGCGCGCTTTGCACAAATGCACTTCACAAAGCAGATGTCAACATTGTGTAAACGTTGCGCCGAAAGTCTGTTGACATTACATCATCAGCAATTACAATTACAATTACCATTACGTTTAAGCATGAGTGTAATTACACACACATAAAAAAAGTAAATAGATATCTGATCGTGTGCGAGAAAACGGACGGATGTTTAATGTGGGTTGCAAAAGCATGCCACCAAACGCAGCAACAACAACAACAAAAATGCTTACTAATGAAAAACTACTGAAACATCTGTTTCACAAATGCTCATTTTGGCTTTGTAACGCTTTCATTGCGAAGTACATACATACATACATACATACATATATACATATATGTATATGTAAGTATAACAAAATGATTGCAAGTTCGATAATTGACAGCCAATTCAACCACGCCATTGACAATATGCAGCCATCAACGTCAACAACAAATGGCGCTAATGCCACTAGAAATCGTGTAATTACTTTCGTTTTAGCTAAAAAGTTGTGGGGGTTTTCACGCTCGGCCGTTTGAGGAAATTTCACCGGAGTGGGCTGCTATGTAGCAATCAAATCACGTCATTTGAAAGTGAAAATGCGACGCTGTTTCGAAACACAAATTAGCGTCATTTTCTGCGTTTTCAAATGAAGATATTGTTAAGATTTATTGCTGCTGAGCGGTGGTAAATACTTGCATAATTAACGCCGATAAATGTTGGCAGCACCACCAAAGAGCAATAAACATTAATTTTTATTTGCAAAATTTAACATTAAATACCTATTTTATTCATCGGATGCGAATGCAATTACAGTTAAATATCTTATTTATGATTAATATAATACGATAATTATACTAATAGAGCGATAAAATGAGCCAAGTGGCTATACATTTAAATAGATGTACTGTACACTCGCATATTAAGAAATACAGAGTTTCGACGACGAACAATTTTAAATGTCTTTGAGAGAAAAAAATAAAACTGATCGGAGATGACTTCCAAATTGAAGGCGGATCAAACATCTAAAAGTTCCGTCAGGATTGGGAAGGACCTCTTCGATCTGCTCGATACTAAGCTAGGTTTCAGACAAGGAGGGAGTCGTGTGAATTCTTCAATCCACTCTGGAGAAAATAATACGAACTGCAGAGCTAATTAGAGAAGGTACAATCATTTATAAGAGTGAATAGCTTCTGGCTTACGCCGATGATATTCATATCATCATCATTGATCATTGGCATCAACAACCGACTACATATATGTATGTATAAGAAAGCGATGCGTATGGGTATGGTAGTGAACGAGGGCAAGACGAAATATCTCCTGCCATCAAACAAGCAGTCGACGTGACAGTCATAACCTCGAACTCAGAAAATTTCGTCTATCTTGAAATCAGTATTAACATCAACAACAATTTCAGCCTCGAAATCCAACAAAGAATAACTAATAGATGGTAATTCGGACTAAGTAGGCAATTGAGAAGTAAAGTCCTCTCTCGAACATAACACCAACCTCTACAAGTCACTCATTATTCCCGTTTTGCCATATGGTGCATAGGCATAGACGATGACAACATCTGATGAGTCGGCGTTACGAGTTTTCGAGAGAATGGGTCTGCGGAATCATTGACATAGTGCAACATTGGTTATACGCAGTTGCGAGGTTCAAAAATAACGTTTTTTTTACGATTTTTTTGTGGAAACAGCTTTTATTTATTAAGTGCAAGTGATAGTAATTCTGAAAGAGCGCACTTTGAAGAATATAACTGTGTATTACTCGTGTCAAAATATTGATGTGCACCGCCTCTGCAGATGATGTCCATAACGTCCTCCAAAAAAGGGGCTCGGCGGTGAGCACGATTTCCTCGGTTTGGATTATCAGAAATAAAAAAAGGTGAATTATTTTAAAGGATAGATAAATGCAGGTATTGAACAAAGGAATAAACAAAATTTTCATTTTTGACAAAATGGCGGCAATTTGAAAAAAATTTTTCGTTTCGATGAAAATTTTCGCTCTAAATTGTCAAAAAAAAAAATCAAATTTTTACATATTATTCCTTCGTTCAATACCTGTAGAATGTAACTAAAAAAAATGTGTTAAAATTTCAACCCGATTAGTTAAGCCATCTCTGAGAAATCTTGCTCACCGGCTCTGAATTGACAGTTTTAAGATAAACGCCGAAGAAAGCAGAGGAAGAGGAAGACGTCCACTCCGATATAAAGTCCAAGAAGAGAAGGAATCTTCAATTGTCGCCAAACAGCAAAAAGTAAGAAGGACTAGCGCTCTGTTGTAAACACGGCTATAACCGCGAAAGCGACGTCTATACCAATAAGGAAGAATAATCTGCTTTTTACTTCAAAATAGAGCTCAATAGCTTTTATCGTTGCAAAATATTTTTTTTTTTACAGAAACTTTAACAGAAAATCAGGTAGTGATTCTAGGTAATTTACCAGTAATTTAACAGAAACTTAACTTTAAAGGTAGTCGATAAAATTCGGACATTTATTATATGGGGACAAAGCTGCTACGTATAATTTTCCTTCTAATATTTTCAGATAAAAGAAACTATTGGACGTTGAAAAAATTAATCCACACGTCCACCTATTCTGATTTAAAAAACGAAGATAGGAGGAATGTAGGAGGTAATTAATACGTAGGTTGCCTTTTATGTTCTGGGATTTGGCATTTCTAGTGTTGCAATCTGGCAACTCACAACTTTATGGTAAAGTTTTACATTTTTGATGAAATACATACTTAATGCTTTATGTTGTTTACAGTAACTGAAAATATTCATCTAATATTTAATAAATTAAATCGTGAAAATTTATTTTTTGCAACTTTCGACCTGGTTTAACTCAGCAATCGATGCATCGATGAACTTAATTATATTTTTGGCGATAAAGCTCCATCAGGGACCAGTGTTTAACAATAGTGTGTTGGATCCAATTGAGATCGTAGATCAAAATGCCAAGACGTATATTGTAAAGGTAGTACAGGCAGTTGTTGTCCCGGAAACTATTGAAGCTGTACACAAACTGATAATGCAAGATCGTCATGTCGCTTACAGTGAGATTAAAACAACTGTAGGCATTAGTGGGACCAGCATATATTCAATATTGTATGAACATTTGATTGTAGAATTTTTTTTTTACGGTAAACATAACAATTAAATTTGTGAATCGCTCAAAAAAGAACTCGTGTTGTTTGGTCGAGATAAATGTTACCAAAATACGATAGCGTGACAAATGATAAATCGTGGATTTACGCGTATTAGCCCGAAAGTAAACAGCAGTATACTGCATGGGTGTTTCAAAATATGTCGAATGCAACAAAGATTGTTCGCGCACGAAGCAATTTCAAGTAAATGGTTTGCCTCTTTTTTAGAAAAATTGGACATGTCTCAGACATACTACTAGAAAAACGCAGAAAAAAAATTCTGACATGTACACGACCACTTCTTTGCCAGTTGTCTTTCGAGAAATCAGGAAAACCAACCGCCGAAGACGGATCGATCACATATCGACTGAAACAACTATATTTTTGAGCACTCAAAACATTGATTTGATAAGTAATTCACCGAAAAGTCTTCAATTGCCACTGACTCTGTTTTTTCCCGTACGAAAAAAATAAACTATGAAGTCAACGACACCTGAAGAGGTTAATATGCTTCAAGAATTGGTTCAAACGCATGAAAAGTGTACAGATCTTTGTGAATATTTTGAAAAACAATAATAAATATAAAAGCCAACCACGTACAAACATTTCTAATAATTTTTTTCTTCCGATGGAATTTAAATTGATTTCGGATTTAAAATTATTAATTACTATTTGATTTAATTATTTGAGTTTTATCTGTTTCCTTAAAACTAAATTTCACATCTAAAAATGTTTTTGGCCAGTTCGGTACTAATAAATTTCAATTAAACCTTTTCAGAAGCACGTGCCAACATGGAGCGTATGAAGGTATCGAAGGAAGAACGCTTAAAATGGAGTGAGAACATAGATAATATTTACAAGTGATAATGGAAGCACTGGAAGATCGAACGAATATTATTATTGTTGAAAAATCACGTTCTATGAACGAAATACACTAACCGCCGGGCTTTAACCCTACTGTACAAAAAATATTGTATTAAAAAAGGTTATTTTATTAGGTATGAACAACTTATTGCGGAAATCATATATATCATTTTATATTGAGTATACAAACGGTATAATAAATAAAGCTTAAGCACCATAATTGACCTTCAATTAAAAATCAATAGCAAGGGCAGTGGAATTGACAATGATCAATATGAAAATAAAATAAATGTGCACAGAGAAATAAAAGATAATCAGAAGTAGCGTCAATTAGGC
Source organism: Bactrocera tryoni (assembly GCF_016617805.1). Taxonomy (NCBI): domain Eukaryota; kingdom Metazoa; phylum Arthropoda; class Insecta; order Diptera; family Tephritidae; genus Bactrocera; species Bactrocera tryoni. The sequence continues at coordinate 45,857,897 of NC_052502.1, forward strand.
AGAAAGGTCTCAAATAAGTGTATAAAAAATAGAAATAAATGGCATCAGATTATAGAAAACTGGTTCAGAATTGGATAAGCGAATTATAGGTAATTGTCATTCGAAAAAGGAAAGTTTCAGCGTTTATTTATTAATAATTGAAAGAGTGAAATTAATTTAATAAAATACACTTTTTATACGAAGAATTGTTGTGGGGATATTGAAATTCAAAATGTATACAATTTTCAATGAAAAAATATCCATTTCAGCAAGTTTTGAAACCAAAAAGTAATAGTATAATGAAGGAGAAGGAAGATAAATTAACTAAATTAAAGGATTAGTACTTTACAAGTCGGTAGGAGGAAAAGGAGGGAATAGATGTGTAAGGCTTAAATTGTTGTATCTCCATTGCTGTCAAAACTATGAATCCTATGAAAAAAAGGAAATGGCAAATAACCAAGTTTTAGATAGATCAACTTTTTTATGTTCCAAAAACACCGTAGTTTTTTTTGATTTAAAATATTTATTTTTTCACTTTGTTTTGACTAAATATCGGACACAATTTTTAATCGAAAATTTGTGTGTCAAAATATCTATTATACTTGTCAGTCCTTTCGTTCTTATAAAAAAATTTGCACTGCCGTATTAAATATTGTATTTTCAAAATTTCGAGAATAACAAAAAACACCAGAAAAATAACGACTGATCCAAGTAGAGGTACTTTTTTCAATAGCCTTTTTTTGACAGATCACGCGTAAGCCTTGTCAAATTATCATCTTATAGACCTATGCCTTAACTACGTTTAAAAATCGTTCAACTTTATTACGAAAATTCACGTGCGTAAAGAATGTGTTTCGTGCGCTACGCCCAACTTATGGTCAACATAATCATAATCTGCCTACTGACCGTACTATTTGCAACACCATCACCCATATTGAGAGCCAGCATTCATTATTGGATAATATTAGACCAAATAGACCATGTCCAGCGCGCAGTGAAGAAAATATAACAGCCGTAGCGGAGAGTCGATTCGACGCCGTTCGCAACATCTCACACTGACGTATGGAACGACTTAACGCATTTTACGTCGATATCTTAAATTAAAATACAGCTTGTGCAAGGAATGAAGCCGATCTATCTTCCCAAGCGACATAGCTTCTTTCTATGGGCTCTTGAAAAGACAAATTTTGTTCAGCGACGAGGCTCAATTTTGGCTCAATGCGTATGTAAACAAGCAAACTTTCCGCATTTGGGACGAAGAGCAACCTGAACAGATTCAAGTGCTGTCATTTCATCTAGAAATGACAACGGTTTGGTGTGGTTTGTGGGTCGGTGGAATCAATGGTCCATATTTATTCAAAAACGATGACGGTGTGAAAATAATCGTCAATGGCTACCGTTATCGCGCCATAATAACCGATTATTTGATGACTCAAATTGAAGTTTGTGATCTCAGCGTCATTTGGTTTTAATAAAACGACGCCACTTCCTACACATCCCATCAATCAATGGATTTATTGATAGAACATTTCGGTGAGCAGATAATTTCACGTTTTGGGCCGGTCAATTGGCAAACAAGATCGTGTGATATTACACCGTTAGACTTTTTCCTGTGGGGATATGTAAAGTCTAAATGCGGACAATCCCGCTTCGATTCAGACCTTGGAGCAAAACATCACGCTTATCTTTCGCCAGTTACCAGTCGAAATGCTCGAACGAGTGTCATCGAAAATTGAACTCAACGTATGGGGCATGAAAAAGAGATAATCTTAAAAAAATAAAAAATAAATACAAAAGAATGTTCTTTCGAATGATAATCAACTTTCCTAATTAAAATTTGTAGTTTCTGTGTTTTTTATGTAAAAGTAGGGAACCTCGAAATGGATCATCCTTTATATGGTAAATAAGGTAAGCCAAAACAGAATAGACAACAGTTTTAATGTAAGATTTTGCACTCTAAAGGAAATTTAATCAATACAATCGAAATATCGTAAACTATGAACAAAAATTGTTAGCATTTGATGGGAGTAATTTTTAGCACGGAATACATTACAATGTTCTCGAGAGAAGTAGCTACAATAAAATTGAGTCACTAATATGTACAAATTTTTTAAATGTGGTTTAGTCCTCCAGCTGCACCATATAAATTGTCTATAATTATAGCTTTCAATTTTTGTCTCATTTTAGCTAATTTGAATATAAACTAAGTAATTTTCAAAGAGTATCCCCTCGCTAAATGTACATAATTTCAGAAAGTGACAGTCTTGCAGAGAGATCAGAAGAGAGACAAATCGCCACATCTTATTAACTGTGATAAAATTATTTTCGAACAATAATCCGCAACCAGAGTGACGTTGAGCAAGCGGATTAAAAAGTTTCATCTACGAAGTTCAAGGGCCTCAATTCAGAATGGAAAATTTAAATCAAACGCAAAAAATATAATTTCGTGGCAGCTGTATAAATAGTACAATTCAGACTATCCTCATAAAAATACTAGTGCGTGTTGAGGTGAAGGAAATTCCAGCGAAGCAACAAATGCATTGACCCCAACATTCAGACTGCACAGCTACTGAAATGCACACGTACGAATGTGCAACTTTATTTATACGCATTTTCGCAATTGTTTGCAAATGGGAAAAATAAGACAACTGAGAAAAATAAAACTGCATTTTCATATGGAGACACAACTCTAACGAAGCAAGTTGCAATAAAAGACAAAAACTTGACAGACAACTGAACAAAACCACACAACAACAAATAACATTTAATGAGCGCCTCAAGTGTGCCACAATTGCAACAACGACAACGGCAACACCAACAGCAACGTGCACCTTGTGCGTGAAGGCATTTCCACTTTGCACGATTGTTGCAATTCGAGAGCCATCAACTCAACTCAACTATAATAGCAGAAACAGTAGCAATTTTTTTCGTAAAAGAATTAGGAGCAAAAACAAACAAGCAATTGCTTGCGAGCTGCAATGTTAGCAGCCGCAAACAGTTCACACAAGGTGAATTCCACAGTAATCCGACCTGCTTGGCAAAAATTATTTTTGGAGATATCCTCTGTTGGCAAAATGAGATTTTTAAATCACATGTACTATATATTGACTTTGCAATTATATTCCTTACGATATATATGTACATATTTTTAAGGCATTAAGACGTTTTAGGTCCTAATCAAAATAAATACTTTACTAAGTAAGTAAATACTGAGATCACTAAATGGTTTAAAAATCTTCGTTAATGTGAATGTTGTTCTATTTTAAATTATTTTCTGAAAACAAAAAACATTTCTCGAAAGGAGTAACACTCTGCCGCTGATATTAAACAGAACTGTGTGTGTGTATTTGGAGCAATTGCGACCATGGTATCCACCACCGAATCCCAGCAGAGTTTTGGGTAATATATTTAATATTTGTGAGCTCAGAATAATGAGTTACTAAGGAATCTATTCAGATCAATCATATCAGAAAATCAGATAGTAAGAAATCTATTCTAACTAAAGTTGAATTCAACCGAAAACCGAACTTAGTAACACAATGGTCGAAACTCATATATGGTAACTTCTCTGTCGAATAAACGTTCTTGATATAGTTTATTTTCCTTGAAAACTTCTCACTAGAGCGTGGTGCCTCAAAAAGGGTTCGCCGTCTCACATGGTCTAGGCCTGTACAGTAGAAATAATATTTCTAATATCGAATATAGGCAGACAATTTCCAAATGGAGAATATATGAGTAAAGTAGATTTAGTCTTCTTCAGATTAGAAGTCACTGTTTTGATTGCTCCAGCAAGCAAGTCTGAAATGTTCAGTTGTCAAAACTACAGTAAAAGTAAACTACAACTACGAAGAACAGTAAGAATTTGTTCATGATTTTAAGATTTTTAATTAATTCTTCTAGGTCGTCCATCTCAAAGTAATCCCCCTTGGTACGAATACACTATAATACTTGAAACAGTTGTTAAATTCAATTTCCAGAATAGCTTTCAATGCGCATAGCGATTACCGTTTAATGTCTTCAATTGACTCAAAACGGTTTCCCCGGGGCGGACGTTTGAGTTTGCTGAATAGCTAGAAGTCACACGGAGTTAAATCAGGCTAATACGGTGTTCGTGGCAAGACATTGGTGAAAACTTACGAGTAACCAATACAGTATGCTAAAGCACAAATCGAGGTGCGAAAATCAAGAGTTGTCGGCCAATAATTCCGTCCTCTCTTTAAGCATAGCTTCACGCCTTGTTGCAAGTTTGGACAATCGGAAGGAATTCAGAGTGCACCACACCCCGATAATCGAAGAAAACTGTCAACATAACCTCGATTTTTGACTGCTTCGACGTGGTTTTTTCGGTTTCGGCTCACTTTTGCCACAATATTCGGCCGATTGATCGTCTGTTTCCGGATCGTAAGCATAGATTCAGTAATAATACGTTTCATGACATCCTGGTAGTCGGAAAGCATTGTTTTACAGACGTTAGCTGTTTTTCAAACAAATTTAGAGATTTTGGAACCAGTTGTGCTTTCACTTTTATTAGACCCAATTATCTTTCAAAATGGTTTTCACTGATCCTTCCGATATTCCGACGATGCCAGTAAGATCTCCGACTCTTAGTCGCCGATTCCGAAGCAATAGTTCTTTTATTTTACTGATCATCAGTATAAAAAAGTCTTATTATTTTTTGCCCACAGTCGAATAAATGACATTCTTGCATTGCTCGGCATACGTTAGGTTAACAACTCTACTTACTTTGGAACACACGATCGCCTTGCTAGTCAAAATAATGGGAGTTTCTTTTGAATGCCGTCTCAAATTGACTTGCCCTGCTTCTAGTCGGCGCGCAGTTCTTATAATAATATAATGAGATGTGAAATTAAAGTAATGAGGTTAATTTTTTAAAACTTTGGGGCCAACAGCACTAACAAGAGCAGGCAATTCTGCGATACATAGCCAAAGGCATCATGCGGACGCAATTACACATTTGATGCGTTTTAAATTAACACTAGGGTAACTTGTATGTTTACTTATTTAACATATTAAACATGTAACTTCGCAGACATAAAAATATTTTCTTGAAAGTGTATGATGCTTTGGGGCTCGCTTGAAATTTCGCAACGAATAAACATAATGAGGAAATTGTTATTTACGAGAGTGGTTTCAGATAGCGAAAACATTTTGATCCCTTACGCAATATAAATACTAACGAGAAGTTTCTATGGCTCTTTCTAGTACTCGCAAAGAAGTGTTTCGATATGGAAAGAAATGGAAATACTTTATAAACAATCGATGCTCGATTCCGAGTTTATTTTCAGATTTTGAGAATCGATTAATTGAGCAAAAGAATCGATTATTTTGATTTTACTTTCTCTCTTAAAGCTAATTTGGTACCGGAGTTTATGGAGACTGTTTGAATTTTGAACGTTAGCTGTACGGAATTTCTTCTCAATTTATATGAAGTTTTACAATAGATTAGATATACTAGAGATAATATAAGATAAATAAACGAGATTTGCACCGGGACCTTAGGTCTATTGTGCCCTCTCTTAAATCACAAAGACTCCCCTAGCATATTGAAAAAAACCAATAAGCTGCTAGTTGCTAGTGAGGCTATGTGATTCCTATTTGGAAACGTTGATCCCAGGGTCCTTATCCTTCGTCTGCAGACTGTTATGCAGTCAATTAGCGGGTGTTCAAGAGTTTCAGGCTCGATGTCGCAGAACCGGCAATTTGCGCAAGAATCTAGGGCCATGTTATGTAAGTGCTTCTTCAATTTGCATTGGCCCCTGTAGATTGAAACATATAGCCTGAGTTTGTCCCTTGTATGTCGATTAAAAATTTAACCTTTTTGGATTGTAACCATTTATTAACAAATTTAGCATGGTCCTTGCTCGAGTTGTTGCATATACCTCTCTCTGCCTACTCCTTACTTCTCGTGAAGACCCACCGCGATGAAGGGTTCAGGGCCCTACCATGTTAGTGAATACTGCGGAGCGAGCGACCTCATTAGCCAGTTCATTGACTTTTGTGACCGGGCACTCAGATGAGATGCACTTGGTTACATTCCGCAAGCCTATTCAGCCGTTCTAGATATACTAAATCGGTCGATAATAAAAAGACAGAAGCTCTTAAGTATTTAATCGAACTCCTATAGAGCATTCAGAGCGATTAGAGAGTCTGAGTCAGGCCGTGTCAGCAACCAAAACTTTATGAGGAAGTCAAAAGTTGACCAATATGTAAATGTGGTACTCCCCGCAAACGCCTGTCTCTCAGCCTAATTTTATATGTACAATTATATGGAAAATAAATATTTTTTTTTAGCTCTGCAAGCGCCCAAGAAACAGTCTAAAATACAGGTGCAATACTGTACAGTTTGAATACGACCAACTCGAAAATATCAAAGCAACGAATCAATAACAACAGAGAGGATGTGAACTGCGCATAAACACAATTATCTGGAAAAATAATGATTATTCGAACGTGAATAAAATAAGGGGGCGCACAGACAGCAGCGATGCAACAACGCTGGGGGAGCAAATGAAACGTAACTGTTGCGCATAAATGCACACTCTCAATGCTGATGAGCAGCAGAGTAAGGAGTCAACAAAATAGTTTAAGGCAATGCAGCAGTTCGTAGCATCAAAGCAACAAATCAGCACCGGTGGATCGGCTACATGTGGTCAATATCACAGCAGCACATGGCAATAAGCCAAAATGTAATGCAAAAGTTAGGGTGGGGGAGTGCGGAGAGGAGTAAACTTGACTGCAAGTGGAAGCGCTGTTACACTGCATCATTGACCGACGCGCTGTGGCACGGCAAGTTGCCATTTTCAAAGTGGAAATTTAGGTTGCCGGCAACAAAATGCAGCCGGTGGACAAGGTGCCGAGTGATGATTTGTAAATGAAAAGAACGAAAATAAAACAAAATTAAAATTAATCAGCAATTGAGATAAGCAAAGTGAGCAGAAAGCGCACAAGTGTTGGCGCAGTGTAAAAATAAAGCAAAAGATGCGAGTGGCGGCAAAAAAGCTAAAAAAAGGCGAACGCGAAATACTGATTGAAAAACCGGGTTTACATATTTGAACAAGTTGTTAGCGCAGTTCGGTGAGTACATAATCGCTGAAGTAATATTGACGGCGAAGTTCGCGTTGTTGCTTGTCTACTCATTTGGTAAGGCGCTGACGCATTCGCACAGAACTCGGATGACTTGTCGGACGCGCTTCTAGCAAAAAGCTACAATTTACAACTGTATATGAGTATAGATAAACAAAACGTCAGTATTAGAATGTCTTTCTTTTTTTGTAGTTGTTGTAGTTGTCGCGTTTGCACGATCAGCGGTGATGCAATTTCTTTGATTGAGGCGTTGTCAGCGCGTTAAAACGTGAAATTTTTTATTCAAGTAAAAATTTCTAATTGAAACTCTACAGTTGAGGTGAATGCGCCGACAGCACAGCAATTATTCGCAAAACCACATAAACAAATACTATGTAAAATGTGTACAAGGAGACCCCCTAACAGCGCGCCCCCAAAGTTATGGAATTGTTATGGCAATTGAGAATCAATAATGTGACATTCCAAGCGTTAAGGTGGAGGCGCAAAAATACATACATACATACATATATTTGTATGTACACACATGTATTGCGCCCGCTGTTTGCTTGAAAAATTAGCATTCACTCAAGGCCCGTAAATATGCGACCGAAAGCGAGTAGGAAACTACAAAAAAGGGCGGTAAATAAGCCAAAGCGTACAGCAAAACAAAAACAAGAAGATACGTTAACTTCGACCGTACCGAAGCTATAACATAATACCGTTCACAGGCGCATTTCTTATAGCATAAAAGATCTTTATTTTGATTTTGTTCGGACACTTTGTCTGTCAGCTTATACTAAAAGGTCCGATCTGAACAAAATGAGGGAGAGATATATAGGGAGCAGGACTATGGATGATAGGGTCAGGTGTAGGTGGCAAGACCACTGGGATAATAGTCCTAAGGGTCGAGTGACTTATGAGTACATTCGAGACGTTGGGTTTGTTGAGGGTAACCCAGACTTCAGATTTTGTCTGAGTCTGGGTTTTCTGCTTACGGGGCATGGCCTCTGAATGCATTTTTGCATCAGAGGAATCTATCTGATACGTCGGGTTGTTTTTGTGGGTCGGGGGTAGAGGACTGGGTGCATGTAATTGAAGAATGCCCGATGTACTCGGACATTAGAAGTCTGGGTCGCATGGGGATTAGCTGGACTGATGGACGTTTAGATGTTAGGGGTGTGATCTTCACTAGTCGGAATGCCGAACAGTTAAGGTCGTTTGCGCGGGAACTGTTTAGGCGGCGAAGGCGTTTAACTAAGAATTAGGATTAGCTTCTTGTGTGAATAGTGTGTGCGTTTGGGGTCCAACCCCTAGCCAACAGTTCATAGCTCAACTCGTGGTAGTTTCTGCTACGAGGTCGGACTGTAGACTTAATTCTGCTCATGCGGATTGGCCCCTCGGGGAGTATCGTGGTGGTTGTGGCTAAAACCCAAATGCTGGAAAACTGAATCTTTGGGTGCCGGACCTAAAGTACGAAAGAGCTTTTATATGTGCTTCGAACCTTACCCATAAGGCTTGTGTGTCCATTCCATACTGTCATATGATCAACGCATTGATTTGACCCGCTGTGATTTTGAGCGCCGTGGGATAAGGCTATCATCAGCAGGCACCCACGTTAAACACACTGAGTGTTGTATGATATACATATGTACATATGTATATACAGTTGAACTTCCATAACTCAAAATTCTATAACTCGAAGTTCTCCATAACGCGAACTCTTGAATTGGCAATGGAAGTCAAATTTGATACAAATAAAAATAAATATTCTGTGTTCAGGGTATAATTAAGACAGCAAAGCAAGAAGGTAACGAAATAAACAAAGAAAATCAAAATGGAAAATATTTTTGTATTAACAAGTAAGTCTGAATTTGTAGTACATACACATGTATGTGAACATGTACATAGGTTAAGCATTAGCAAAATAGTAAGTACGCCGGCGCGCTTACTAAACACTCGACTAACTAAAAATGGGCAATGGAATGCGAATGCTATACTTATGTATGTGTATACTTATGTATTGTAGGTATATATTAACTTAAGCAACGTACTACACTTATTTTCAGGCATGCACATAAGTACACATTTTTAATTGTTTTTCGCCAACTGCTAATATTATCAATGCCATTTTTGTATTTGTTGGTGCTTTTTGTAGATAAAATTTTAAATTTTGGTTTATGGATTTTTTAGTTGGGGTATTGTTAACACCGAGCACGAAATGCATTTCTCACTAATTCTATTATTCACACCTCAAACCAAAAACGAAAATGTGAATTAGCCCTTAAATGCCCAAGGCCTCAGATTTTTGTAAAAAAA